>NC_088853.1:69443594-69743594 GCF_963853765.1 Magallana gigas | reverse complement strand
ACAGGATTACGGTTTGTTCGCAATGTTTTGAAGGTAATCCTACTATCTAATCACCCTTCTTGTTTTCTTACGCCCGATATTCTATTTTCAATTGTTTTCTATGCAACAGCATATGCGTGTTTATCAATCTAAAATTGATCATTTATACACTAGTATTTTCATGGACGACTTTTCAAACAGGTTTTGTATGCAATAATAACCAAGGTAAACAGGAAAAAACCTGTTTTCAATAGTACCGATCAGACCCAACCTAACACCAGAGTAACACAAACTAAACCCTGGGTTTACTTTTTGGGTTTACGTGGGGTTTACTCTGGGTTTAGTGTTTGAAAAGTTGGGTTCATTCGGGGTTTACTCTCGGTTTACTCGGGAATTGCTTTTTTGGTCAACTGTACGCACGTGTGAAGTCCTTTGTCCTTTGTTCTCGTATATTTCGAATACACATGTAGCGTCTGGTTTCAGGGATGTATTTCTGATCGGGGTTTGTGTCCATTCTGTGTTTACTCTGGTTCCACTCTAGTAAACCCGAAGTAAACCCAAAGTAAACCCAAAGTAAACCAAGATAGTAAAAGAGTTTAGTTGGGATTTACTTTCTGTTAGGTTGGGTCTGATGAGTACTATAGATGCACAAATCACAATAAACTACATCAGCAAATTTACCAAACATTTATTCACAGACACTTCCAAAACACCACAATGTATAATAATTTTTGCGGTTTTTTTAATAATTTTTTTTTTGTGTTTTGTTTTAAGGTTATGGTCACGTGTGGCTAGGTCTCACTGATGTTTCACGTGAAGGTCGGTACGTGTATTCATCAACTGGCGTTAAACCACGGTATCTAAACTGGCACAGAACGGAGCCAGCTGGCGGTAAAGGAGAAAACTGTGCTGTTCTGGTAACGACACAGCGTGTGTGGCACGACTATCCCTGTACCTCTAAAATGTCCTACGTCTGTAAGAAACCTGAAAAACGCATGGATTTGAATTCAAATTATTGTAAATGAATCAATTGTTAATCTTTAATCATGACGATAAAATCAAGAAAAAGAGCTACATTTATTACTGTTCAATGAATACTATCTTCAAATAAGAATAAAATCGTCACTTAATATGTCTTAATCTCTATATAATTATGATATTCATATTTCCTTATTCATAATTGCATATATTGTAAATGAATTGAACACAGTGTTTTTGAAAAAAAAGCATAAAAAAAATTAAAAATAAATAATAACTTAAAAACTAGACTGTTGTTGCTATAGCAACAAAAAGGTCTTCCGTTCCTCATGTATAAATCTGTACAAAAGATCCATTTCTCTTGTAAAAAGAAAATAGATATACTTTATACCGTAAAGGAATTCCCAGGACATAAACAAAACAAAAAGACAAAACGTCATTTTCGAGTACTTTCTGTGACGACCGGAAGTAACGCCGGATCATACAAAACATAGTAAACATATCCTCATACATTGCCTTGTCTTTCCTTAAAGTTTAGATGTACAAGTTTTTGTTAGTTATAATATCTCGTTGAGAAAAGGTTTTTGTCTCGGGACCGGAAACGAACGAACGGAAGTAATTAAGAAATTGAAAATACGTATTTTAGTACATTTACCTATGATACGTTATTGTTCATCACATTGAGTAAAATGTTAAAAAAATTCTAATGTTAAAAAAAACCTTTTATTGCTTGAACACTTCGAGTGAAAACCGGAAGTGATGTACGATCAAATGGAACCCGTTAAACACATGTTCATTCAAATGTCTTTTATCCATACAAGTTTTGTGTATTGATCTCTCACTGTTTCTGAGATCTTGGGGGTAGTTTGTTTTTTTTAAAGAAGGCTACCTGAAATATTTGAGATGTCTCACCGGAAGTAGAACTTTTTTTGTTTTTTTTACCATGTGTGGATGACCTCTTGTATTTTTATAACTAAAATGTTACTTCCATTCTAAATAACCAACATATTTATAAAAAAAATCAGAATTTGGCGTACTTTCTGTGACGACCGGAAGTTACGCCGGATAAAACAAAATAGTGTTAACACGTGTCCGTCCAAACACAGGTCTATAATCCCACAAAGTTTGGTGGTTGAGGTTGTTACCGTTTTTGAGATCTCGTCGATATAAGGTTTTTTGTCTCGGGACAGGAAACGGACAAACGAAAGTGTTTAATGCAATTGAAATTTTAAATATCTTGTTTACTTTCCTATTTTACATTATTATTCATCGAAGTAGCCTAAAACTATCAAATAAAAACAGTTTAAAGGATAAACTGTTTGATTTGTTTGAGCTCTTCCGCTGTGGACCGGAAGTGACGGAAGACAAAATGAAAGTGTTTAAACACATCTTCAATCAAATGTCTATGATTAGTGAAAGTTTCGTGTCTTGATCACGTACAGTACCTGAGAATTTGCGGGTACAAAATATGTTTTAAAAAAGCTTTTTCAGATAACCGAGATATCTCACCGGAAGCAGAATTTTTTTTTGTTTATTTAACATTGTATAGATGACATATGTAAGGATTTATACAATTATTTCTATTCTATGGAAAAAAAATTAAATACGTAAAAAAAATACATTTTTGAAGAGCTTCCGGTGACAACCGGAAGTTACGCCGAACAAAACAAAAATGTTTAAACACATCTACAACTATAGGTCTATCATCCCTCAAAGTTTGGATGTTCAATTGTTTATCGTTTCTGAGATCTCGAGGTGACAAGCTTTTCGTCGCGGGACAGGAAACGGGCGAACGGAAATGAATTTAGAAAAACTCAAATCACAATCTTCTAGATCTTTTAAATTTCAATCGTCACTAAAATTCTTAGGAAAATCTATCCAGACATCTCTGAGATATTCACAATACAAAAAGGGGAAAAAAATAATAATGATAATAAGAAAGAAAAAACCTAACCATCACTATAAGGTCTTCCGTTGGAAACGGAAGACCTTAAAAAAATAAGTAAAACAATCTATCGATCGAAAAGTATAACAATCTACAGTATATTTTAAATATCCGATTTTTTTCCACTTTAAACTAGGTTGTGTGGCCTTGAATAGTTTGGACTAGGCCTATTAATCTATAAATTTTAACACTGTGATTTGTGTTTTCTTAATCGTGAAAATATTATTTATGAGTAAATTTTATGGAAAAATAAATACAGTTAGGAAGGTGTAGCTGGAGAGAAATAAAATAAAGTTACATTGAGCAACAAAAGTGCGAATTTTCTCTCTCAATCAATATAAAACTTTAGGCATTATAGATGCAATATTAGAAAATCCTAAAAAAAAAATTTCCATATTTTGTTGCATTAACACTACACAAAGACAATGATCAATATTTTGAACGATTTTATCTACAATACCTTTCCGAAATTGCATGTTTTATCTAAACTACTATATTAAAATAATAGACTCGAATTTTGATCTTTAATACCGAGAAATCGGAAGAGTACTTCTGTTTGCTTTATATATTTTAAACATCATTGGTACTTGAAGATTACCAATTAAGGTCTTCCGTTTCCAACGGAAGACCTTATAGTGATTGTAATGTTTTTTTATTAAGGTCTTCCGTTTCCAACGGAAGACCTTATAGTGATTGTAATGTTTCTTATTATTATTTTTTTTTCCTTTTTTTTGTCCACAAGATTTCTCAGAGATGGCTGAATAGATTTTTATGAAATTTTTTGGAATGAAAGAGAATGTCAATATCTCGAGGCGTTTTTTTCATTTTGTCAAAAATCATTTCCGGTCGTCCATTTCCTGTCCCGTGTTGAAAAACCTTGTATCAACGAGATCTCAAAAACGGTAAGGACTTGAACATCAAAACTTTGTGGGATGATAGACCTATAGCTGTAGATGTGTTTAAACTATTTTGTTTTGTTCGTCGTAACTTCCGGTCGTCACCGGAAGCACTTCAAAAATAACTATTTTTTCGCATAAAATTCATTTTCGATAAAATAAATATATAAGTATAAATCTATGCATAGGTTATCTATGCGATGTTAACTCAACAAAAAATTTCGACTTCCGGTGAGATATCTCAAATATCTCAGGTAGCTTTTTTGAAACACATTTTGTACAAACGAGATCTCAGAAACCAAAAGTGATCAAAGGACAAAACTTTCATGGATGATAGACATTTGATTGAAGATGTGTTTAACCGGTTTCGTTTTGTCTTCCGTCACTTCCGGTCCACACAGGAAGAGTTCAAACAAATCGAGCTGTTTATCAGTTTAACTGTTTTCCTTTGATATTTGTAGTGTGCTGGATGAGAAATGAAGTACAAAGGGCAAGTTTACATGATATATTAAATATGATTTAGATTGAGCACTTCCGTTTGTCCGTTTCCTGTCCTGCGTTGAAAAAGCTTGTATCAACGAGATCTCAAAAACGGTAAAGATTTGAACATCCAAACTTTGTGGGATGATAGACCCATAGCTGTAGATGTGTTCACACTATTTTGTTTTGTTCGTCGTAACTTCCGGTCGTCACCGGAAGCACATAAAAAATAACTACTTTTTCGCACAAAATTTGTTTTTCCATAAAATAAGTATTATAAGTATAAAGCTATGCATAGATTGTCTATGCGATGTTAACTCAACCAAAAAATTCTACTTCCGGTGAGATATCTCAAATATCTCAGGTAGCTTTTTTGAAACACATTTTGTACAAACGAGATCTCAGAAACTATAAGCAATCAAAGCACAAAACTTTAATGGATGATAGACATTTGATTGAAGATGTGTTTAACCGGTTTCGTTTTGTCTTCCGCCACTTCCAGTCCACACAGGAAGAGTTCAAACAAATCGAGCTGTTTATCAGTTTAACTGTTTTCCTTTGATATTTGTAGTGAAGTCGATGAACAATTAAGTAGAAAGGGCAAGTACAAAAATTTTTTTTAATTACAATTTACATTGAGCACTTCCGTTTGTCCGTTTCCTTTCCCGAGACAAAAACTTGATTCCTGGAGATCTCAAAAACGGTAACGACTTGAACGATCAAACTTTGTGGGATGATAGACCTATGTATGTACATGTGTTTACAGTATTTTGTTTTGTTCGGCGTAGCTTCCGGTCGTCACCGGAAGCACTTCAAAAATTTGTTTTATTCATTCTACATCAAATGAAAATATCAGTATACAATCTTACATATGTCATCTATATAATTTTAAATTGGCAAATAAATTTTACTTCCGGTGAGATATCTCAAATATCTCTATGTAGCTTTTCTTTCAAATTTGATGTCCGCAATATTTTCGTCATTGTAAGTGATTGAGACACGAATCTTTCATAGATTGTTTGATAGAATTTTGATTGGGGGTGTGTTTAACGGGTTTAATTTTGTCAACTGTCACTTCCGGTTCTTACCAGAAGGGTTCAAACAAATCCTGTTTTTTAACAAGTTTAGCTGACTTTCTTGGAATTTCATCTAGCCTGATAAACAGTGATGTACATTAAGCAAATGTACGAGAAATACCAGCTTTTGTTTTTATTAATCACTTTTGTTCGTCCGTTTCGGTCCCGAGACAAAAAATATTGTTTCAAAGAGATCTTAGATTTGGCAGAGTCGTGAACAACCAAACTTTGAGGAAAGATTGACTTATGATTGTACAAATGGTTGTACAAACATTTTTGTTTAGATCGGCGTTACTTCCGGTCGTCACAGAAAGTACTTCAAAAATTGATTTCTTTTTCATTCTCGTTGTTTTACATGTAAGTAACGTCTGGATATATCATTCACAATAATAATCATATCAACTTTTTTTTGCATGTAAGAGAAGCAATGTCCTACAGTTAAATTGATACATGTATATCAAAACGGAAGACCTTTTTGTTGCTTTTGCAACAAGTGTCTAGTTAAGGTCTTCCGTTGGAAACGGAAGACCTTATTGTTTTTGCTTTGTTTCTTTTCCTCTATTATTAAGGTCTTCCGTTGGAAACGGAAGACCTTATTGTTTTTGCTTTGTTTCTTTTCCTCTATTATTATTATTATTATTATTTTTTTTTTCTGTCACGTTTTCTCAAAAACGCTTCAGCCGATTTTCGTGAAACTTTCAGATCTTATTCATGACAAAATTTGTAAGAAAATTACACGAGATTTTTGTGGTCGTCACTTCCGGTACCAAGATATTAAAGATTTTATGTTTTTGCTTGTTCACAATTTTTCTCAAAAAGTATTAAAGATAGGACTTTCAAATTTTCAGAGAAGGTAAAGAGTGAACGGCCGCAGTGCCCTTTGCATATCCGAACGTCTGCCGTCACTTCCGGTCGTCACTGGAAGGAAATGAAAAACCTTAATTTTTTAATTTTTTGGATTTGAATTTATTTTATTTTTTCATTCGATAGAGACGCTCTCAAAACTTCAGAATATGAAATTCGTTTTAAAATCAACCCACGCATTCTTGAGATTTTGGACTCCAAAGTTCTGAAGCGAGGGTCCGCGTAGCTCAGTCGTTAGAGTGGTGGACTTGTGCCCAGGCGACCCGGGTTCAGTCCCTGAGTGCCGAATCTTTTTTCTCTCTTATTTGTGTTTTGATTAACGGTTTTATCTTTAAAATGATGGATTTGAATGTTTTCCGTTTTATTTTTGTCATAAATAAAAAAAAAATAGCGGCTTCTTTCAGTGCAAATATAGAGCTCTTTTCTGTCAGCAGCTCTCTAAATTCCTATGCTCGTCGCATCGCCGACATCAAAGACATGCCGCCGAAGTGCCCCTGCAGTTCGACCGCATTAGAGTTCGCTGGGTCGCTTTGCCGGCATCAAAGAAATGCCGCCATCTCAATAACTGTATGCACACAACATTTAGCAATGCACCCACGTTATTCTACTCGGCTTAAAAAGGAGGACTGCTTAGTATTTAGTCCCATATATAGATACACACATGCATGTATACATGCGTTTATTGACATAGTTTGTTTATATATTGATTTCCTGAACATTATAAAACACCATGTAATCTCTCTCTCTCTCTCTCTCTCTCTCTCTCTCTCTCTCTCTCTCTCTCTAAAGTACAATTGATTTAGCATTTGAATAAGAACTAGTACAGGTAACATGCGGAAATTGGATAGAAGCTAAATGTACATTGGCGTCCAAAAATTATACATATTTTATATCAAGTTACGGGATAATGTCTATGGATTCAAATAATTTGAAATGCATTGTTTAATGATTGTCTTCTTACTGATTGGAAGTCAACGCTAAAAAGTCATTTTTATTAAAGATGGTGTACTTTTTCCTTTTTTGTGCATGTCTATATACTGATACAAATCTGTTGCCTGTCGGGATTAAGAAAAGCCTCCGAAGTTTATACACGTAACTATACAAACGAACGGGTGACTGCGACAAGGTTTAAAAACTGACCACCCGTTTATGAGTGTTTGAGCCTAAGAATAGATAGATGTAAAAAAATCAACAGTTACATCTTTCAAACAACGCTTATACATTGTTCTAACATATGTATTTTATTTAGAAATTGTGTAATATGTAATATTTAGAATTTAATATTCTACGTTTAATATAGAAGTCACCGACCGACCCCCCCCCCCCCTCCCAATTCATAAAATCATTTAGTTTTTCTGGCCCGATTTTACTTGATCTTTGATCTTGGGCCTTTAATTTTAACTAATTACCATTCTAGATTAACAGAGTTATGAAGTTTTTGGCACTTGAGTTTCAATTGTCGTGTTTGACATGTACTATAAAAAAAATTCTAACTCCCAAGCCCCCCCGCCCCATCCTATTCACAAAATCATTTAGTTTTCCTGGCCTGATTTTACTGGATCTGTCATCTTGAACCTTTACTTTCAACCTAGTTCAAGTCTAGATTACTGTACTAATGACCAGACCTATTCGTTCATTTTTAAGAGAGATATGAATTTTTGGGCATTCGAGTTTCGATTGGCGTGCTTGACATGTACTGTAGAAAAAAATTCTAACTCCCGAGTCCCTTACTCAATCCTAATGAAAGTTTGTGTAAAATGTACCTCGCAACCCCATTTTTATTGTCTGTGAAATATGCAGCGGATTGAACAATTAAGAAGAAATTCCTGAGATCAAACGGCGAGTATAGCCTGTACGGGGACTTAGAATTTACACAGTACAAGGGATGTAAGCAGCCGCGTAATATTTCTGTTGCATGTATATTTCTTGTTTTCCGTAAAGTCTGTATCTACGATAGCGTGTGAACTACTTATGAATGTTACAACTGTGGAAATTACTGTCATCAAATTTTTACCGAATAAATTTACGTGTTACTGATTTCGTTATTTCTACATTTATAAAGATTTTATCAATCCTGCTGAAATAAAACAGTCAAACATAATAGTAAACGACACGAAAAAACATTCTCAACACTGAAATACATGGGTAAAATGCATCAGTCATTGTTTTAGGACTTCCCCTAATTGTTGTTAACCGAATCCGAGATCCACACCTCAAAATTCTATTTTCGATTTATTTAAGACGAATATCAAGCTCGGGTCTTTTCACCCCCCCCCCTCCAGACATAAACACACATCAATATTTCAAATGACCTCGCACTGTTACCAAACCTGAATAGTCAGACATCTTACACGTTGATTTTCATCTCATACAAAAACTCAGCTCCTCTCCCGGGCGGAAACTCCCCAAATTCAAACACAAATTCGGGATTTATTTCGCGTCAGCCATGTTTTGAGACACCTGCAAAGGCTGTGTGTTCTAATCTCGCCGGAGCCAAGATTTGTTCTTTCTCTCTATTTCTTTCTCTCCTTTTTATCTAATTTTCTAACTAAAATATTCAACATAAAAGGGTGTTGGACTGTAATACAAGTTGAAAAACACTCTTTAATTAAGATTTAGACAAAAACAGTCTTTTATTATTAGGGTCTTCCGTCTTCTGCGGACGGAAGACCTCCTCGTTGCTCGCAACGAGATCGTGTCTAGTTATTATTCTTTTTTTTTCTCCCACGTTTTCTCAAAAACGCTTCAGTCGATTTTGATAAAACTTTCAGATCTTGTTTATGACAACATTTGTAAGAAAAGTACGTGGGTTTTTTTTAGTCGTCACTTCCGGTCCCGAGATATTAAAGATTTTATGTTTTTGCTTGTTCACGAGTTTTCTCCAAAAGTATTTAAGATAGAACTTTCAAATTTTCAGAGATCGTAGAGAGTGAACGGCCGCAGTGTACTACGCATATCCGAACGTCTGCCGTCACTTCCGGTCGTCACCAGAAGGAAATGAAAAACCTTAATTTTTCAATTTTTTGAACTTGAATTTTTTTTATGTTACTATTCGATAGAGACACTCTAAAAACCTCTGAATATGAAATCTGTTTTAAAATCGATCCATGCATTCTCGAGATTTTGGGCTCCAAAGTTCTGAAGCGAGAGTCCGCGTAGCTCAGTCGTTAGAGTGGTGGACTTGTGTCCAGGCGACCCGGGTTCAGTCCCCGAGTGCCGATTATTTGTTCTTGCTTAACTGTGTTTTGTTTAACGATTTTATCTATATAATGATGGATTTGAATGTTTTCCGTTTTCTTTTTGTCATAAATAAAAATAATAGCGGCTTTTTTTCAGTACAAATATAGAGCTCTTTTCTGTCAACTGCTCGCTAAATTCGGACGATTGTCGCATTGCCGGCATCAAAGACATGCCGCCGAAGCACCCCTGCAGTTCGACCGCATTAGAGTTCACTGGATCGCTTTGCCGGCATCAAAGAAATGCCGCCATTTCAATGATTGTATACACACATTTAGCAATGCACCAACGTTTTTAGTATTTCACATGGCTTAAAAAGAAAGGTTGTTTTGTATTTATTCAAACATTTAGATATGTACATGTATGCATGTATACATGCGTTTATTGACAAATATTGCGTTTATATTGAATTCCTGAACACTAAAATCAATCTCTCTCTCTCTCTCTCTCTCTCTCTCTCTCTCTCTCTCTCTCTCTCTCTCTCTCTCTCTCTCTAAAAGATCTACTATAGGTAACATGGAGTAATGAGGCTAGAGGCTAATGTACATTTGACGTCAAAAAAAGTAAATACGTATATTTTTCTAGTTACGGGATATTGTCTACGGATGTTATTTTTTGAAATTCACTGTTCAATGATTTAATAACAAAACTATTGACTGTCTGGGATTAAAAAAAACCCGATTTTTATTATCAACTGAATGCTTAACATTGGTCATTTAGACATAACACTTGGGTATCGTTTGGATTCGGGAAAATGGGGAATAAATAATCATACTATATTTCCAATGATGTAGGTTATTTTATTTGCTGACTTACCAGAATTTTTTATTATGCAGTTATTGTCGGCAAAGAAAAACTTGAGACAAAAAGAAATATAATACATATGAAAAAGCAGATAAAACAATTATAAATTTCTTTATCAAATCAGAGACGTAAATGTTATTTATGTCTCTGATCAAATCGATTTCTGATCTCTCTCTCTCTCTCTCTCTCTCTCTCTCTCTCATCATACATATGTAGTGTTTAGCATGTAAATGTTATGGCATTTTATATATTTTATTTCTGAAAACTTTAAAAGTAAAAAGTAAATCCATAAATTGCGTTTGATGTAAGATTTTAAAAGATTATTGCAAATGTTTCTCGACTTGTTGCAATACTGCTGTTGTCATAGGCAAAATCGTGAGCTCTGGACCGGTAAATGTCCGAGTAAAAATAAACTGGCGACTTCGAGAGAATAATGCGTATATCTCCCCTATTGTAAGACCCATCAACTTAAAATTCGGCAGGAGTGTATCTCAGACATTACTTTTATGAAAAATACATGCACGGTGCGAGTGTTTTAAAGATTAATTGATTTTTTAGGATTTTGAAGCGAGCTGGTAGTTTTCTATCTAGGTCAGAGTTCGACCTCTTTCTTTATTTATGGTTTCATTGAAATTAATGTTGAAATGGGCTTGGCCCCTGTGCAGCCACGTAATATTTCTGTTGCATGTATATTTCTTTTTTTTCCGTTTAGTCTGAATCTACGATAGCGTGTGAACTACTTATGAATGTTAGAACTGTGGAAATTACTGCATCAAATTTTTACCGAAAAAAAATTACGTGTTACTGATTTCGTTATTTCTACATTTATAAAGATTCTATCAATCCTGCTGAAATAAAACAGTCAAACATATTAGTAAACGACACGAACAAAAATTCTCAACACTGAAATACATGGGTAAACTGCATCAGTCATTTTTTTAGGACTTCCCCTAATAGCTGTTACACGAATCCGAGATCCACACCTCAAAATTCTATTTTCGATTTATTTACGACGAAAATCAAGCTCGGGTCTTTTCACCCCCCCCCCCCTCTCCAGACAAAAACACGCGTCAATATTTCAAATGACCTCGCACTGTTACCAAACCTAAATAGTCAGACATCTTATACTTTGTTTTTCATCTCATACAAAAACTCATCTCTTCTCCCGGGCGAAAACGCCCCAAATTCAAACACAAATTCGGGAATTATTTCGCGTCAGCCATGTTTTGAGACACCTGCAAAGGCTGTGTGTTCTAATCTCGCCGGAGCCAAGATTTGTTCTTTCTTTCTATTTCTTTCTCTGCTTTTTATTTAATTTTCTAACTAAAATAATCAACATTAAAGGGTTGTTGGACTGTAGTACAAGTTGAAAAACACTCTTCAATTAAGATTTAGACAAAAACAGTCTTTTATTATTAGGGTCTTCCGTCTTCAGCGGAAGACCCTTCTATTCTTATTGTTATTAGGGTCTTCCGTTTACAAAGGAAGGCCCTCTTTTTTCTCGGTTTCTTTTTATTACAGGTTATTAGACCTGTTATTAAGTCAAAAGACCTCTTATTTAATATGAAATAAAATGGGACTGGTCCTAAAAATTAAGGATCCTACAGGTGTATAATCCTTCATCCATCGCTCTTTTAGATCACATCTGCATTTCCTGATATGTTTCGTTGATGAAGATAAAAGGCAAGGTCATTTTCTGTTCTAAAAATCGGACGGAAGACCTCCTCGTTGCCCGCAACGAGATCGTGTCTAGTTAGGGTCTTCCGTCTTCAGCGGAAGACCCTTCTATTATTCTTCGGTTTCTTTTTCACTTTTCTTATTCTTATTAAGGTCTTCCGTTTCCAACGGAAGACCTTATTGTTATTGCTTTGTTTCTTTTTCCCTATTATTATTATTATTTTTCTGCCTTTTTTTGTGCACGCGATTTCTCAGAAACGGCTCGGCCGATTTCAATCAAATTTTAGGATGTGATAGATAGTTGTCTGAACTTGATTGGAAATTTTTTGTGTTGATGACGTCATATCCGTTTTTGAGATATTGAGATTTTTCTAATTTTTATATGGGTATTTTGTCTTCTGTTGTTCTCCTAAACTATAAGAGATATTAAACTCAAATTTTTACGGTAGGTAAAAGAAAGATTGAAGTTTTGCATGATTGTTGTTTTGCATGTTTAGCACTACTGGCGCCAAAGCTCGCTATGGCTCGAAAATTGACATTAAAAAAGCGTCGTGAATTTTTGTGCTTTTCTCTCTTTATCTCTTTTCTGGAAAATATGTTGTTAAAACATGTAATGTAAAAAAGATTTATTTTTTCAAGACCTTTCTGCTGATATCAAGAAAAAGGGGCTGGCCCCTCAAATTAGGGACCTAGAAGGCTCTAAAGTCTTTTACCCATAACTCTTAACCGAGGGATATTTTGTAATTAATGATAGAATCAAATATGTTTATGTTACAGTTATGAAGCCAAGCAGTAAAACGATTTTCTCATATGTTACGTAATTAGGGGTTTTTAGGGGTCAAAAGTCCAAAACTTTGATGACCTATATCTCAAAAAGGAAAAATATTTTGAAATGCAGTATAAAAGAAAAGATGCTCAAAATGATGTACTTAACAACATGCAACCTAAAAAATTTGGTTCAGCGGCCCCAATAAGGAGATAAGGGACCGGCCCGTAAAACATTCTGTCTCAGATATCTCGAGAATGGTAACGAATTTCTGAACACTTCTTGAACAAAATGTCTTTATAATCAAATGACCTTTCATTTGATACCAAGAAAAAGGGACTGGCCCCTAATATTAGGGACCTAAAGGGCTCTAAAGTCTTTTACCCATAACTCTTTACCGAGGGATATTTTGTAATAGATTATAGAAGCAAATATGTTAATCTTACAGTTATGTATTCAAGCAATGTAATGATTTTATCATGTGTTACGTAATTAAGGGTTTTTAGGGGCCAAAACTCCAAAATTTCGATCACCCATATCTCAGAAAGGAAAAATATTGTGTAATGCCGTACAGGAGAAAAGTTGCTCAAAATGATGTTCTTAACAAAATGCAACCTTCAAAATTTCGTTAAACGCCCCCTAAAAGGAGATAAGGGACCGGCCCCTAAAACCTTCTTTCTCATATATCTCTAGATCGGTAACGAATTTCTAAACACTTGTTGAACAAAATTTGTGTAGAATTAAATGACCTTTTATTTGATATCATGAAAAAGGGGCTGGCCCCTAAATTTAGGGGACCAAAGGGCTCTAAAGTCTTTAATCTGTAGCCCTTTACTGAGAGAGATTTTGTGAAATGTTATAGAAGCAAATGTGTTTATCTTATAGTTATGTATTCAAGCAATGTAATGATTTTATCATGTGTTACGTAATTAAGGGTTTTTAGGGGCCAAAACTCCAAAATTTTGATCACCCATATCTTAGAAAGGAAATATATTTTGTAATGCAATACAGAAGAAAAGTTGTTCAAAATGATGTTCTCAACAAAATGCTACCTTCAAAATTTCGTTAAACGGCCCCTATAAGGAGTTATGGGATTGGCCCCTAAAACCTTCTTTCTCATATATCTCCAGAACGGTAACGAATTTCTAAACACTTGTTGAACAAAATTTGTTTAGAATTAAAAAACCTTTCATTTAATATCAAGAAAAAGGGACTAGCCCCTTAAATTAGGGGACCGAAGGGCTCGAAAGTATTTTATCTATAACCCTTTATTGAGGGATATTTTGTGAAATGTTATAGAAGCAAATGTGTTTATCCTGCAGTTATGTATCAAAGCAATGTATTGGTTTTGTCATGTGTTTTGTAATTTGGGGTTTTTAGAGGCCAAAAGTCCCAAGTTTTGATCACCCATATCCCAGAAAGGTAAAATATTTTGAAATGCAGTACAGAAGAAAAGTTGTTCCAAATGATGCAAAAGGGGTCTAAGGTCTTTTATCTATTACCCTTTATTGCAGGATATTTTGTGAAATGTTATAGAAGCAAATGTGTTTATCTTATAGTTATGTATCAAAGAAATGTAATGATTGTATCATTTTTTACGTAATTAAGGGTTTTTAGGGGCCAAAAGTCCAAAATTTTGATCACCCATATCCCAGAAAGGAAATATTTTTTGTAATACAGTACGAAGAAAAGTTGTTCAAAATGATGTTCTCAGCAAAATGCAACCTTCAAAATTTCGTTAAACGGCCCCTAAAAGGAGATAAGGGATCGGCCCCTAAAACCTTCTTTCTCATATATCTCCAAAACGGTAACGAATTTCTAAACACTTGTTGACAAAATGTGTTCAGAATTAAATGTCCTTTCATTTGAATCCAAGAAAAGGGGACTGCCTCTCAATTTTTGGGATCAAAGAGCTCTAAAAATTTTTATCTATAGCCCTTTATTGAGGGATATTTTGTGAAAGGTTATTAAAGCTAGATTAGGTATAATACGTTTATATATCCCAACAATATAATGATTTTCTCTTGCGTTACCCAATTAGGGTTTTTAGGGACCAGAGGTAAACAAGTTTGATCTTTTCTATCTTAATTGAAAGAAATGCAAGTATTTAAAAAAGCAAGAGAACTTAAAAAAAGCGATACAATAAAGCATTAGTACTTCACTCCTTTTTCCATAACATGTTTTGTTGTCGAAAATCAAAGTCGATGATGTCATATTTCATTCTAAAAATCGAACGGAAGACCTCCTCGTTGCTCGCAACGAGATCGTGTCTAGTTATTATTATTATTATTCTTTTTTTTTCTTACCGATTTTGTGCAGACGATTTCTCAGAGATGGCTCAACCGATTTTATTCAAATTTTCAAGATTAACGCGACTTTATCTGAAGTTTATTGTTTTTTATCCATTTTTGAAAATACACTTCCGGTCGGAAGTTATCGTCCGTTTACGATTTTAAAAGGTAAATTTTGTCTGTCGGGTTTCTCAAAAACGAGCAAAGATATGAAGCTGAAATTTTCAGAGATTATAGATCTACCGTTTTTCCAATGTACCTCGGTCAAGAGAAGGTCCGCCGTCACTTCCGGTCGTCACCGGAAGGAAATTTCAAAAATTGAATTTTTCGACTTTTTTATTTTTTAATATTTTTCTTTGAAATTTTTACACCTTATAG
Source organism: Magallana gigas (assembly GCF_963853765.1). NCBI lineage: Eukaryota > Metazoa > Mollusca > Bivalvia > Ostreida > Ostreidae > Magallana > Magallana gigas. The sequence continues at coordinate 69,728,223 of NC_088853.1, read as the reverse complement.
TGACCCTTTTACTGATTAAGAATATGTAATTAGTTTTAAAATCGATCAAGGCATTCTCGAGAAATTAAGCGTCAAAGTTCTGAAGCGGAGTCCGAGTAGCTCAGTCGTTATAGTCGTGGACATGGCCCAGGCGACCCGGGTTCAAGCCTCGAGTGCCGCAAAAATTTTTTCTCTTTTTTTCGCTAAGATCTATGATTTTATCTTTGAATTGATAAGTTTAATCTTATCTATTCAAAAATTGGACGGAAGACCCACTCGTTGCTCGCAACGAGATCGAATCTAGTTATTATTATTATTTTTTTCCCAGTTTTTGTCCAGAATATTTCTCAGAGATGACTGGATAGATTTATCTGAAATTTTCTAAAATGAAAGAGAATGACAATATCTCGAGATGATTTTTTCATTTTGCCAAAAATCTTTTCCGGTCGTTCGTTTCCTGTACCGCGTTGAAAAAGCTTGTATCAACGAGATCTCAAAAACGGTAAAGACTTGAACATCAATACTTTGTGGGATGATAGACCCATAGCTGTAGATGTGTTTAAACTATTTTGTTTTGTTCATCGTAACTTCCGGTCGTTACCGGAAGCACTTCAAAAATAACTACTTTTTCGCATACAATTCTTTATCCATAAAATAAATATATAAGTATAAATCTAAGCATAGGTTATCTATGCGATGTTAACTCAACAAAAAAATTCTACTTCCGGTGAGATATCTCAAATATCTCAGGTAACTTTTTTGAAACACATTTTGTACAAACGAGATCTCAGAAACTATAAGTGATCAAAGCACAAAACTTTCATGGATGATAAACATTTGATTGAAGATGTGTTTAACCGGTTTCGTTTTGTCTTCCGTCACTTCCGGTCCACACAGGAAGAGTTCAAACAAATAAAGCTGTTTATCAGTTTAACTGTTTTCCTTTGATATTTGTAGTGAAGTCGATGAAAAATTAAGTAGAAAGGGCAAGTACAAAAAAATATTAATTACAATTTACATTGAGCACTTCCGTTTGTCAGTTTCCTGTCCCGAGACAAAAAACATTGATTCCTGGAGATCTCAAAAACGGTAACGACTTAAACGATCAAACTTTGTGGGATGATAGACCTATGTATGTACATGTGTATGCATTATTTTGTTTTGTTCGACGTAACTTCCGGTCGTCTCCGGAAGCACTTCAAAAATTTCTTTTATTCATTTTACATAAAATGAAAATATCAGTATACAATCTTACATATGTCATCTATATGATATTAAATTGGCAAATAAATTTTACTTCCGGTGAGATATCTCAAATATCTCTATGTAGCTTTCCTTTTTACAAATTTGATGTCCGCGAGATTTTCGTCATTGTAAGTGATTGAGACACGAATTTTTCATGATTGATAGAATTTTGATTGGAGATGTGTTTAACGGGTTTAATTTTGTCAACTGTCACTTCCGGTTCTTACTGGAAGGGTTCAAACAAATCCTGTTTTTAACAAGTTTAACTGACTTTCTTGGAATTTCATCTAGCCTGATAAACATTGATGTACATTAAGCAAATGTACGAGAAATACCAGCTTTTGTTTTTAGAAATCACTTTCGTTCGCCCGTTTGGGTCCCGAGACAAAAAATATTGTTTCAAAGAGATCTTAGATTTGGCAGAGACGTGAACAACCAAACTTTGAGGAAAGATTGACATATGATTGTACAAATGGTTAACATTTTTGTTTAGTTCGGCGTTACTTCCGGTCGTCACAGAAAGTACTTCAAAAATTGATTTCTTTTTCATTCTCGTTGTTTTACATGTAAGTAACGTCTTGATATATCATTCACAATCATTATCATATCCACTTTTTTTTCTATGTGAGAGAAGCAATGTCTTACAGTTAAATTGATACATATATATCAAAACGGAAGACCTTTTTGTTGCTTTTGCAACAAGAGTCTAGTTTGTTTTTATTTTTTCTCAATCGAGCTTCGCCAATTAATAATCAACGAAAATTCCTTTAAAATATCCGGAAATTATCTGGAATTTTTTTTTTTTTTGCAATCTTGCACATGCGTATTACATACGCTAAATCACGGAGATTTTTTTAGTTTATGTTCCACAATATCACATTTGCATGGATAAACTCAGAGACGATATAACAAGTACATGTACATTTTCATTGAAAATTTGTCTTATATTTTGTTTATCAAAGGCATAGGGAAGATTACTTTAACTCAGTGCATTTAATATGAAATATCCCGAGAGTTCCGAATGTCAACATGGTGTGTAAATTCGAAGCGAGTAAAAAAGTTGGTGAAAAAGTATTGAATTCTTCATAAAAATGAATTAAATTTTTAGATGAAAATTTGACTGTTATTTTTATGGCAGACTGTTAATTTTCTCAAAAATCGTTTCGGAGCGATTCTGCATTTTCTTTTTTCTACATTACGGGTAAATGGGAGTTATCTTAACTGTGGTGAAGGCCTGTCCCGAGATACAGTTAGGTTATTCAAACTAAGCCGAGTGTAGTGAAATTAATAGCATTATTGTAGTCATAAAGCTTGGTTATGTAAATGTCAACAATACGGTGTGTCGATGATTTTGTTTCGTAATTGTCCGATATCATATGCAATGTCAACCTGTGCTCACATGGGTCAAAGTCTTGTAATTATATGAAAGAATTAGAGATTAAACCAACAGAACAGGAACGCTGCTTATTTACATGACTAGCAGATTTATAACCAAACTCTTGTTATATCAGTGGTGGTCAAAATAATTGTGTGAAAAAAAAGGAAACCAAATTCATTCCAAAATTTCTGTTTAGCCACAAATCAATTCTTAGAGTTTCAAATTTTTTTTCTTTAAAGATAGTAAAAATTAATGTCAATAGCAGTCCATTCCATAATTAGTAAATGTTTGTATATAATTGTATCCATATATCATTTAGGTTTACACCAATCTTATTTTGACAACTCAACCAGAGTAACAGTGTCTTTGATTCGGGTTTCAGACAAGTTTTTTTCTACTGTGGATTCATCAATATTCGTTGAATACCAATTTTCGTGGATTTCGTTTTAAAGTTGATCCACGAAATGAAACGTTCATTGAAGTGCAATTTCTATTAACATTTTATATTGATAGGATCATTGGCCACCAATTTACGTATCCTTGAAACTGTGATTTTCACTTTATCCTCAAAAATTCATGCCCTTGAATATTAATGAAACCACAGTATGCGAAGTTTTTATTTTAATTTGATTTAGTTTACAATTTCATAGCAATTTATTATGCAACTCAACCAAAGTAACAGTGTCTTTGATTCGGGTTTCAGACAAGTTTTTTTTCTACTGTGGATTCATCAATATTCGTTGAATACCAATTTTCGTGGATTTCGTTTTAAAGTTGATCCACGAAATGAAACGTTCATTGAAGTGCAATTTCTATTAACATTTTATATTGATAGGATCATTGGCCACTAATTTACGTATCCTTGAAACTGTGATTTTCACTTTATCCTCAAAAATTCATGCCCTTGAATATTAATGAAACCACAGTATGCGAAGTTTTTTTTTTTTAATTTGATTTAGTTTACAATTTCATAGCAATTTATTATGCTAATTTTTGTCTAGTCAAACATGTGTGAAGTATTTCAGGAAGGTTGTGCATTTGCACACCAAAGTGAGAAGAGGATGAATATTTATTATAAATGTCATTGGCTCCTTTTAAAAGACAAAAAAATATTATGACATTGGAAGTTTCCTAAAAAAAAGATAATTTTCCCAGTTTTTTTTTTTTTTTAAATTTAATTAAAAAGAATATATAATCATTTGATCTTAAGATTACATTATATATAAATGTATTCCCATCTGTTCAAAGATTTATAGAAAACAAATACACATTAACCAAACTTTCAGTGAAAGTTTCTATAAATTTGTCAACTGAACAAAAGAAAAAGAAAGAAAACACAAAAACGAGCATAGCTAATAATGTTGTATCTGAGATTTCTTTGTAATAAGAATTTAAACAATGTGTTTATTGTTTATGCAAATGATTTAAAATTAATGATTAGAATATTATACTATAATGTACATGAATTTACACACGCAGTTAAAAAGTTTCAATACAATAAAGTGTAACGATATCATAGCAAGTTACATAATTTAACTTAATAGTGTTAGTTCAATCAAAGCTGTTTGATTATAACTGATTCTTATCCATTATATCAGTTAGCATATTTAGTGTCACAAGTGTCCTTTATTCATCGCCAGCTGATGAACTAATTTAGCTATGTAAACACAATTAGTTTGGTATATTTTGATTCCATTTTCTTTCAAAAACACGAAATCATGATGACAATCTTCATATAGCGAAGCAACGTGGATTGTAGAATACCTAAAGTCTGTCCCAAGATGTTTATGCTACACATTTTGGACCATTTTTAACACAGACATACCTGTGAAAGAAGTGCAATTGAATTCGATAAAAAGGACAATTTCAAAGATGTCGTCATTCACACATTGTTCTTTTTTTTTAAAAATCACAGGAACGAAACAGATTTCTTCCGGAGATTTCTCCATTCGAAAGTCACTCGGAATACCTCGCGCAATTTTTCAACATTAACATCTGGGCTTATTGCAAAACAAAACAAAATCTTTGTGGACATCTCATTTTTAGCCGTGTATTGAAACCTGATAAATTAACAGGGGCGTTTCAACTGAGAAATCTTAGAAATTTTTCATACTTTTGAATGAACTTCCTTTGAACCCTGAGGTATTTATAAATATCGAGTAATTAACCAAAATATGAATCGAGAAAATCTTGGGACAGAGTATATATAAAGTCATTATAAGGCTTTTTTGAAGAATGGTAATTGTCTACTTAATAAATCATGCATGGAATGTTACGATTTACACAGAACCCGGAGAATCTCAACTGTCCTATAATGAACATGGCCACTGACGTACTCTGGATGTGGTCGTCTCGGTGTTCGTTCACTGATTGGAGTAGATGGTCTCTGTTGTACTTTGAATGTGGTCGTACAGAGCCTTAAATACCATTTGGTACTCATTCTGTTCAGATGAAAACAAAACTAAGAAATATTGACATCAATATTAGCTTCAAATGCATATTCATCTGGCAATTTTTCAATCACAAAATCCTACAAAACTGTATTATAGTTTAAGTGATGTTTATATTAGGTGGAAAGGGGCATATCTTTAATTACAAATCATTGTAACCTCATTTATGTCTTCGGAATTCTTTTACTAGATTTTCCTCAGTTCCCATTCAGCACAAATACCTTTAATTCAATCCTTGTAAAGTCAACCATTGATTTCTGAAGAAATTTACCTGTCATAACGTGCAAAGGGTCTACACGTTTGGCTTTCTTAGATTTTGACCTTTTTTTATTTTTCTAATTTGTCATGAGGTAATAGCTTTGTTGACATCCTCCAGCTAATTCCCCGCAAAGGGTTGACCTTCCGTATCGAATGCATGCTGCACCATCACATGTCAGAAACGTAAAGTTTATAGTTTACTATGTCTTATCTACCAACTTTTTGCGTTATTTTACCTCCTTGCAATTTCACTGTGTAAAGTCAACACAACAGTCATAGTCGGAGGTTTCGCATTTCCCCTCTGATTCTCATGTACCAAACATATGGGGCCTAAATATTGCAAACCAATTCCAACAAAAGACATTCCTCTAACTAACAAAAAACATTAAAAATTAGTTCATGAATTTCAGAAACACCCCCAACAATTCAAGTAAAGAACTCTCAATTTTACAAAAAAATGTTTTTTTAATCGAAACTGTTTCTTGCTACCTTAGTGACCCTATAAAAAGGAACTAATATCTAAGAGTTGAAGAAACATCTAATTTACAAATGACTTGTTACATAATCTAGAAGTAAGAATATACAGATGCCATAAACCTTTTTTTCAGTGAATGAGACCAAAACGCAATTTGCGCTGCTGCACATTTGCAATTTACCAGACCTACAACCTAACCAATTTTTTCTCTTCTTGAAAATATTAATTTTCAATTAGGAGGTGGACATAATTTGTTACTCACAATATTTGCTTAATCGATGTGATAAGTGGAGGAAGGTCTTTAATTTTGGAGAAAAGGCGATCTGTCACGGGTGTTTTTTGTTTAATGACACGTAAATATATTGAGAGAGTTAAAATCTTAGCACATAAACTATTTTTTTAAAGACCTACTGTTTTAGTAGAATTATTTATAATCTGAACAGAGAACGTATAAGTCAAATGACTCGTTCATATGCAGATTTGCGTAACACCGTAGCACGCTAAGAATGGGTCCTGGTAAAGACTGACTTACAATCTTTGAACACAACTCATTTGTCAAACGTTTAAAATTACTGTGATTTTCAATGTTATGACATAACTCATTCATTTAAAGACTTGGCCATATGCGACTGATTTACAATCTCTATACAGTATATCTATGTTGATGACTTACAAAGTTAGCACAGAATTCCGGACGTCTGACTTGTAGATGTCTAACCGTAGTGAACACATCCACCCAACCGTCAATGTCCAGCTGCTGAATGGCGTTATGGACAGCAAGGAACACTCCACACAAAGAAGCACCGTCACTGGTTTATATTAAAGATAAGTTTAACAATTTATCCTCAAACTGATGCTAAACATCAACACTTTTCCTATCGAAAGGAAATAAATCTTAAGCAGAAGTAATCAAAGCCAGTGGGTACATGTATCAGTGGGTACATGTATCTATTTTAGTGAAAACGGTAACCACACCGTAGTCTGTAATGCAATACTTTAAACCCTAGTGTATCGGCTCAACGTCACATGCACATACAGATAAGTTTAACGTTAAAAGTAAGCTGCGAGTGTAAAATTAAAAAAAATATGTATATTATACAACTATATTGAACGCACTTTTGTTAACGTACCTACAAACGACGGTGATGGGATTTTCTGTCTCAGACAGTAACGCTGCCGACACAAGACTCCGGAGGTGTGATGTATCTTGTGAAGTTTCAATTGGACCAATCTTCGCCCTCGGTTCCACCACAACCACAGAGTGCGACTCGTCCTCATTCTGAAACAAGTTAACTCCGGGATTACCTTGCGTTTTTTTTTATTTAAGTTTACTTAAATAGCAAATGCTTAATTTTTTGTTCTTCTATTCACTCCGACATATTTTTCAGAAGTATCTTTTTAACTTTTTTTTTATTCTACATAATATTTTTTCTTATGGTAAAATTATTGATATCGTAACAAATTAGCCAGCTAGCGATTAGCACCCTCAGTAGAAGTTTCTAAATATCAAGAAAAACGTACCTTTTCTTGAACAATATCAATAAGGTGACAGGTGACGTCAGTTTTTGACTTTGATTGACAGTGTACTGTGAAAGGTGTCACGACCGTTGACGAGGATGCATCTGGCAACCAACTGCGAATCTGTTGACAATATGAACACATCTATATCATAAAGAAACTATCCATGACATCAATATATCCTTATGTATTCAGTGTATAATATAGAATGCTTAAGTGTTTTAAGATTATAATTGTTTAACTTGTTTTAGATAGTCGAACATGTTTAGGAATAAAAAACCCGGTTCTTTTACCAATCAAATATTTTATTGCGATATGTTTGTTTTTCTCATACCGAATCAATATCCTGAACAGGGTCCATGCATATTACTGTATCAGACTCGTGGTCATCGAGCAGACGTAAGAAGTCCACAGCGCCATCTGGTGTTGGGTATTTTGTCACAATAAACCGCCTTCCGTTTGTCAATGACTACATTATAATTTGCAATTTTATTTTTTCATTTGATAAATCAAAACAATTAAATGTTTTAGATTAAAAATATCATGTACTTACTGGTACAACGATAGCGTTGATGTAATTTTCTCTGTTTGATACCGACGATGACAAAAATAAACTATACTTATCAACTGTAGAAGAAAGATTAGGTTTTGGTTTAACACACACACAAAAAGAAACTAAGAAACAATTAATTATTGACACATGAAATTGCTTTTGCAGGAATACCTGGTTATTAGTCTTTGGGACAATATGCAAATATTTATGTTTTCATATGAAGCTAAGATATTCAATCTAACACTTTGTATCACTTTGTATTGATTGTTATGCAACTATGAACATTATGTGCAAGTCATAGAATAAACAGTTGTATGAAAAAAGATAATTACATTCAAATATATATTTGAATTTTTTCTCTGATAATGACCATACTTTTTATCCAATTAGAATACGTACGGGGCAAAATAGTGTCCGCGCAGTTTTTTGCTGAGTTTTGCTTCGCAATCTTGTAGACTACTCCCGTATATGCTGGTCGAACATTTAAAAGAAGCTGGAAACATCAAATTAATTTCACTTACGTAGATATACATGTAAAGCATTCTCTTGATTAAAAGGGTTTCCAATTAAAATTAGATTAAAATCAATGAGCTTTCAATTATGTCGAGTGTTCTTGTTCTTGCCTGGAATTCTTTTCTGGTGGCTTGTGCACCTTGAATAGCTTTCTCTGCCTTGAAGAAAACGTCTGTGGAATTGTCCATCTTAATTGGAGCTTTGAAAATGTTGTTCAAAGCAAGATAGATCGTAGTGTACTGTTCCTATAAAATCAATACAAGGTAATTTGTGATGCTATTTATATACCTCTTGTACTTTCTTTCCAAGAAAAGCTACATTTATTTTTCTTGTGTTAATCACATTTATTTTTCTATAGAAACACCTGTAATAATGCAAATAAAACATTACAAAATTGATAACAGATACTTTTTACATAGATATTACAAAATTGCTTTTCAGAGTTAACTTACAAATGTCTGGACCATAGATACTCGGTTTCCTCTCATTTTCTTGACATATTCCACCACGTTGACTGTTCCTGTCTGTTTGCCCATGTGATACAAAGCATCCAGAGCTATATAGGTACCGGTCCTCCCTACACCCGCGCTAAAAAGGGAATAAAATGAAACCTTTTTTACGAACAATTATGTTGAGTAAAAATTATAAAAAGGAGGTAAATTATACGCTTTTTAAACATATGTATTTGTTATAACGTGTTGTGCTTTATTACATAACATACAGACGAGTGTATTTCATTGAGTTGAACAATAAGTGACAAAATGTTAAACAGGAGTCGAAATTGTGCTATTAATGCGTGCTAATTACCTGCAGTGGACAACAGTGGGTACATTCGTGTTATTATTAGTTTTGTTGATCACGTGGTTGTGAAACGTGAGCAAACACAATGATTCTGGGGTTCCGTGATCAGGCCACGCCGTGTAGTGGTGCTGATAAATCACGCGTGTCTTCTTTAACTAAAAAAAATAATAAAGCACCTGTGTCTTCTCTAACTAAACGTTAAACAATACAATGTTAAGAAAACGCACCTTCTTTAACAAAAGAACCCCGCCAGTAGTGTTCATATAGATATTTGTTATGGTTTTTACGGGTGATTAGCTGATCCCAGGGTTCACCTTGTATTCTGTATACATTTTAATATCAAGCAGTCGTGACCACTATCGCCAATAAATTCATAAAACTCACGTATTATATTTTTATTACTTATTTTTAAAATTTCTTTATACATATATCTCTGTCAACATTTTTTGTCTTTAATAACACAACGTTAAATTCCATGTGAAATAAACCCCCTTTTTAGCAAAAGATATCGAAAAACAAAAACGTAATGTATCTGTACTTTTACTATTTAACAATAAAAAAAAACTAACAGCATCGTCTACTACCTTCAGCAGCGTACAATGTAATTAGTAAGAAGCTACGTTACATTTTCTAAAACTTGTGCTTATGATGGCATTTAATATGTTATCAGATATGACGTTTTCTATTTACCAAAATGTAAACGTAAAACTAGTATAACCATATTGATATATGTATTTGGAGGATTCAAATATATGAACTAAAAAATGTTAATTTCTATATTTTGCTTTGCTTATCAATATTTTAATGTTAAGAAAAAAAGTATGATGCAGAGACGAATGCATTTATAGGAGATTAAAAGATGCCTTTACATGTTATTATAAAACGCCCCATGTAATGGGCTGTAATTCATATATTATATCATATCCATGTATAATGAATCAATAACTAATGTTTTGTTGATTATTTTTGTTAACGATAAAACATGTAAAATAGAAACACTTTATTCTATGTAATAACATTTAGAATAATTATAGTAAATCAAACCTGTTTTTTGCTAACTGACATTTTCCGTTCTATGTAAAAGGCGTACTCTTTTTCTTCAATCAGTTTGACCAACACTGGCCCAGCACTTAATGGTTTGTTTCTTTCAGGCCAATACTGGGTACACTTAACCTGCGAAAATTTAATGCCTTACGTTTGATAAGATAAAACAACAGGCATGTTATTTCCTAAATAGAAAACGTTCATCATTGCAACTTGTACAAATTGTCTAAGATGCGTTTACTGAAGCGACTTTCATGCTTGAAAATTAAAAAAAAAATGTTTACAAGTTTATTTTAATATGTTTATGACTTACTCTCTCAAAATGCTAATTTTTGGTAAATAATCAAGAAAATATTATTTTCGTAAGAAAAAAAAATGTTTCATAAATACATGCATAAAAGCAAAAATAACGGACTTTTATCCTAATGTTAGATGTTCTGTCCGCTGTCTATTTTACATAACGAATGAATCAGTACCTTTTCGCCTTCTTTAAGATTAGTAAGCATTACAATGGTAGCTACGTTTTCCTGCCAAATCATTCTCCAAAAATCGGCAAGAGTATTGGCTTTTGGTCCTGTTAATATAAAGAATGACCTGTCGGCGTATATAACTTTTTTTTTATAATTAATCTTTAAAAAGTTTTTTTTTGAAAAAAAAAATAGATGTTTCTTTTACGTTGTGTTAGATGCACTATTTTACTTTATTTATCGTTATGGTTCATACGTTTTGGAATTTCAAACTAACGTCAAGGGAAAATATGGAGATTAACGTAGATTAACGTATGAAAGCTAAATGTTAATGTTAACCTTGTGCAGCGATGTACTCTTTTTGTCTGTTATGTCCCTGAGAAAAAGAAAAAGATACACATAAAACCATTGTATTTAGCAATTATGCTTCATATAACATTTGTTTCATTATAGGAAAAAAATATAACCATTAAAAATCCAATATGATTTAAAAGGAAAGCTGTTTTACAAATTGGCCGTCAAATTAACTATTCATTTCAAATCTTATTTTTTTTATAGCGACAATTCATCATTTAGTAAAGAAGAAGAAACATGTTAGCTTTAAAACAATTCTTTTTACAGAGATTGTCTTATGTCAAATCTTCTCATAGTTTCTAATCTGATTTTTTTGCGGCAACTTATCATTAAGTTAAGAAAAAATCTTTCAGCTTCAAAACATAAAATTTTTACACAGTATTGTTCTTAATAAGGATAATTATATAATTTTGAATTGGTAACGCCCCCAAGTTTACTTAATATAACTGATTGAATACCTCGTATATCTAAAGCCTAATATTTGTATTTGGGAAACACTGTGTATACGTACGTCAATATAGTTTGCATTAATGTAATCCGACGATGATTCGTCCTCTACTTGTAGTTTTACACGGGAATGGTCATCTATATTTTTTATAAAGACACAATATTTCAATACCAAATCAAACACGTCGTTTAAGATACAAAATTAAATATGAAATAATCTGTAATCTTTCATACGTATATTAGAAACAAGGAAACAAGTAAAATGTTAAATAATTATATAAAACATATATAATAAAGTGAATAACATAGGTAAAACGAAATGAAATGATTACATGGAAAAGTTGTCTTGAACCTATTCTTTGCTATATTTTCTTGTTTCTTTCCAACATCACAGCAGCGTATCTCTCCCGAAGGAAGACCCTATTGTTAATTGTAAACTCAATTAAATCTCTCTTAGAAAATAACATAATGTCAAATCAACCACAGCAAACAAATGTTTGAAAAACCCTAAAAAATAATTACACTCAAAAAAAAGAACAAGAGAGTAAAATATGACGTATGTAATATTAAAAAGGGGTTTAAGTTGTTATTACATTAAACAACTAAGCGTTACAAGTTATAAGAAACGATTGAAAAACCGATTCATTACTAATACCAATTTTTTTGAAAGGATTAATCTGATCATACCGCGTATTCCTTTTTAAATCCTTCATTTCCTTTGTTTCTTTTTTCTGCAATGAAAGAATCCAGTTGATCTACTGGAATGTTTGGAGTAAACTGCTCGTTCATGTAGATGCCATTGTCCCCAATGGGGTTCTCGCTCCATTCTTCGTTGTTGCTATCGGTAGGTTGTACAAGCTTAGCAGATTCCTTGCAATCGTTCTTGTCAGGGATGTTGATGTGGGATTTAACCACCATCTCAGAATTACTACTTAAATTTCCTGTGAATATATAATGAAAGATGTGCGTCGAATATTCATAAAACAGTTAAAAAAGTACTTTTTTATTTGAAATTGTCAAGGAAACATACCGTTTAAATGGGCATCCAGAGCTTCTTGTTTAGATTTTTGATTTCTATAGATAAAAAAATAATTATAAAAACCATTAGAAATGTCATCCATACCTGTTTGTGATTTTATGTACTTGATTTTTATAACAAAGCGTGAAATACCTAACCATTACGTATATTTTTTTCATTAAAACGATGCAGCTTGTTATATACACTATTTGCATTGTAAAATCAAATGAAATGAACAACGTAGCATATAACTGAGTTCTTTATTTTCATAAATAGAGTTTTATTAGAAGAAAGCGAGTACCTTTGTCTTCTGATTGCAAACACTATCAAACATATTACTATCAACAGGATAAGTACACCTATTAATCCTCCAATTATTGGTTCTTCATTATCTAAGCTCCTTTGGGGTAAGGCTAGTTTAAAATAACAATGACAAAAAAAATGATTAAAATTTTGATTTAAACCTGGGTATTCAGGTAAACATATTTCTTTGAAATGCATTATGAAATTATTTTGTTATTTTTCTCAATGTTATTTTAATAAATTTATTCTAACCTTCATGACAGTATGCTCCCTTCCAACCAGGGTTACAACCTGTCTGACACAGTCCATTTACATTGTTACAACCCAAACAGGTGGTGTTGCATTTGAAAGCACAATCCTGACCAAACCTTCCAGCTTCACAGACTAAAACCGAAGACTTTTATTACATTTTATCAATTTTACCATCAATACAATATGCCTTTTTTCTCAGGGCAAAGCCTGACAATTTATTATTATGTTAGCATCTGTAACACATACTTAAACATTAAACCATGGGATTCATTAAAAGGTGTTAATAATTTTATTATATTGGATAGAAAACTAACGGATAAGGAATGTAAATAAACACCTTCTTTACAAAATGAATATTGATATCCAGGATCACATCCAGACTCACACGTCCCGTTGAATGGAGAGCAGGATGATCCATTCGAACAATGTCCGCATGTGTTTTTGCATTTTAATCCATATGTGCCTGGCTTGCATTCTGAGTTTAGGAATTAAAAGTATGTTAAACATTAATCTATGGATTATCAAATACACACCTTAACGAAATATTGATTAAAACCAAAAATCAAATCCTACCGATAGTAATTTTAAGAATTATATATTTTGAATGATCATATTATATTTAAAAAAAACTTAGTAAAAACACGTAAGTACCTTTTAGTGAGTTATGTAAAGAGGTAACTTAAATCTAAGAAGGAATTTTACCATCTGTACAGTACGGTGCTTGATACCCAGGGTTACAGTTTTCATCACACGTTCCATTGATATGGTGACAGGAAGTTTCATTGAAACAATGTCCACAACTACTGTTACAGTTTTCGCCATAATACCCTCCACTGCATTCTTAAAAAAAGTTATATCGTTTAATGTATCAAGGGAAAACCTATATAAGGTGTTTATTCATCCATAACAATAAAGTTAGATTTCAGACAATGGTGAGCGTATTTTCAAAAGTACTGGAAAGAAAAAAAAATGTTGTTAAGGTTTAACGCCTTGGTATTAAGAGTTTTTTTGAACTATCTTTTTATGATAACAATTACGAAATGAAATTTTCCGATTGGTGGGTAAAAAGAAGGAAGGATATCTAAAATACTCTTCACTACATTCATATATTCACACACAATAATATTGTCGTAGCTATTGCGAAGGAATAAAATACTTAATTAGGAATAACACTAACTTATATTTCTAAAATTATCTTTATCTACTATTCGTCTTTTTTCACCTCGGAAACCGTGAGATGCTAGAATTGATAGCTCAATGCCTGCAAAATTTGATTTAACAGCGATAACAAAGAATACCATCTTGACAATATATTCCTCTCCATCCGGGTTGGCATCCGTTATCACATATACCACTTTTTTTATTGCAGCTTCTACAGGTTCTGTTGCACTTTGCAATACAATTTGGACCGAAGTATCCATTGTCGCATTCTAAATTATACAGTCAATCATGTTTGCAAAATATCTCACGTATTTACATAAAAACATGCACACCAGTATTAAAATCACGAACTTCGGTTGATATAACATTCGTGTTTTTTTAAAGTATAAATTTACCTTTGGTGCAGTTTAAACCTTCAAAGCCACTGGCACAACCATTCATACAGGTCCCATTGATTGGATCGCATTGAGCTGATCCCATACAGTTTCCACATGGCATGCTGCAATTGTCTCCGTACTTTCGTCCGTCACATTCTTAAAACGAAAAAAAAAATTGTACCTTTTTCCTTAATGAATGAAGTAATTCTGAATATATCAATGTTCTGCAAACACGCAAGCTTAAATGTTTAATTTATAGCTCCGAACTCAACCTGTACCTTCTATACATGTAGGTTCCTGGTACCCAGGTTTACATCCTTCAAAACAAGCTCCGGTGATATGATGACAAATTGAATTTTCTAGACAATTTCCACAAGTGCTGGTACAGTTCTTGCCGTAGAATCCGGCATTACACTCTAAAAATGTTAATTGCTTTATTTAATTGTAGAAACATTGGTTTTTGTTTTGGTTTTCAAAACCATAACAAAGAACAATACCCTCCATAGACGTGTTGACAATCTTTTGATTTACCTTTGGTGCAGTTTAAACCTTCAAAACCACTGGCACAACCATTCATACAGGTCCCATTGATTGGATCGCATTGAGCTGATCCCATACAGTTTCCACATGGCATGCTGCAATTGTCTCCGTACTTTCGTCCGTCACATTCTTAAAACGAAAAAAAAATTTGTACCGTTTTCCTTAATGAAATTAAAGTATTTCTGAATATATCAATGTTCTGCAAACACGCAAGCTTAAATGTTTAATTTATAGCTCCGAACTCAACCTGTACCTTCTATACACGTAGGTTCCTGGTACCCAGGTTTACATCCTTCAAAACAAGCTCCGGTGATATGATGACAAAATGAATTTTTTAGACAATTTCCACAAGTGCCGGTACAGTTCTTGCCGTAGTATCCGGCATTACACTCTAAAAATGTTAATTGCTTTATTTAATTGTAGAAACATTGGTTTTGGTTTTGGTTTTCAAAACCATAACAAAGAACAATACCTTTTTTGCAATTTAAACCTTGGTATCCACTTTTGCAGCCATACATGCATGTTCCATAGACGTGTTGACAATCTTTTGACCCAAAACATTCCCCACACCTTTCACTGCAATTTTCGCCGTACCAACCACTGTCACATGCTGATAAATTTTACAAATATTGTTTAATGTTTAAAAATCAGAGAGAAAAAATAAATGTTCTTTAATCTTATGAAAAAAAATTAAAGTTTACGTAAAGTTATAAGACATACTAAGAAAACAGCTAGTTTTAATCAGTTATATTGATCACCTGTGTCACAATTTGGCGATATGTATCCAGGTTTACAACCCCCAACGCAGGCTCCCGTAACGTGGTGACAAGTCAAAGATTCGTTCAGACAGAATCCACACTTGCTATTACAGTTTTCTCCGTAAAACCCTGTGATGCACTCTACCGAACAAAAACAAAATTGACCTTTTCCTTCATCTGATTACTACAGCCTTTATATTGAGATTTCAGAGCCTCGGGCTTGCATTTTTAGCTTTTTTGAAATTCTGAATCATAATCTGAGAATCCTCTGACTGTTAAACAGTGTGTGTGCGTACTGGTATAGCTTCTTTTTTATAGCGCATAGAATCGGTAAATAGGCACTAGATATTGAAAAGTATGTCGTGAATTTGTTTCGTGAATGAAACATTTTTAATTTCACCTTTATCAAGCCACCTTGATTCTTACATCATTAATGTGTGTTCCAAGAAACTATTGCAATAATTATAATTACTGTTTGCTTGTTTATTATTAACACGTTAGAGAGAGAGAGAGAGAGAGAGAGAGAGAGAGAGAGAGAGAGAGAGAGAGAGAGAATGTGTGTGCTAGATTTAACTTGAAGTACATTTTACTTGTCATTTATTGAGTCTAAATGATTTTATATTTTTTTAATATATACAATGGTTTTATCTCAAGGTAACACTTTGTGAAACTCCTGTATGTATAGAGTTGCTGAATTGTTCTAGTGATTCACGTGCCAAATGTCTTACGTGTATTTCTTTGTGTATATATCCACAGACAGTTCCTTTTGGTGTAAGAGATTGAGAAAATCCGTGAACTAAGAAAATAGACGTAAGAGATAATCAGAATATACACACGACAAAATATACGACAAATTGTGATTAGTAACCTAACAGGTGACATTGAAAAGGTGTGAATATTTGGCATTTCGTGTACACCTGTTAAGGCCTCCAAAATACAGCGAATGACAATACCATCTTTTGGTTATAGAACCAAAGACGAAAGACAATGTTTTGACTCTGATCAGCTTTAATACACATGCATCGCACAACATGTATATCAAAACATTTTTTGAAATGCGTGTATTTTTTTTTTAGTTTAATGTTGTGGTTTAATTCGCCAAGAGTTTGTACATGAACTTATTTATTATTCATAACAATAATTAAAATGATTTTGTGATTGTTTATTGCTACATTATTAGCTGAAGTACAAATTATTCGTATCATCGAAAATACGGGGTTTTGGTTTATTAAAACACACCTAAAGGGTGTTTTCAGATGACATAAACTAAGACGTGCAAGCTCACGCTATGTTAATCGGATCGTCAGTTATTACATCAAGTATGTTTGGAAAAAAAAAACCATATCATTATATTAAATTAATTTGATTTTCAATAAACTGATTTACGTCATACTTTCAGTTTAAAAAAAAAATAACTTCACAGTTTTATCCCCGAACATTCTTTAATACACTTACACGGTATCACACCTTGTACACGGTGAGACACAGACCGTGTTACACAGCCTTTTTGTCCACATGGGGTGTCGGGATAGTCGTGAGTTGTACTGTATATGAGCATTAAAAGATGTCATAAATTAAATACATTTCTACAATATTACCTACATGAACCACTTTTTAAGGAGTTATTAATTTTACAATCTTGGTAGAGGGTTTCATGGACTTTATAATAATACATTTTGTTTTGTCCTCATCTGTGTGAGGGTAGAGAATATTTCTTGTTAATTTCGCTTTTTTGCATATGTTGCCCTGCCTGTAGCGCCCCAGGGAGGGTAGAGCCATGGAGATGACCCTTATGATAGAGATACTTTACAGCAAAAATGTAAACAATTGGCCTTGTAGTTTTCAAAACGAGGTAAAAATGTAAAATTGTTAACGGACGACGCTCGACACAAGACGACGGCCAATGGCAAAAGGTCACATAGGTGATTAAAATGACTTACAAATGGTCACATTATACCTACCTTTAATGCATTTGTCACCTTGGAAGCCTGTTTTACAACCATTTAAACATGTCCCGTTTACATGATGGCATTGTGTAGTTTCAATGCAATTTCCGCACTGCTCATTGCAATTGTCTCCATAATTTTCATCAGGACATGCTACAAGCAATTTTGAAAACAATGAAAACAAGTAATTGAGTTAAAACAGGCCAATGCAATGCAGATATGACAAACAAATACACAAACAAAGCATTTTAACACGAAGCAAAAATATTAATGTTGCTGATAAACAAATAAACAAATATACCTTACTGATGTTATCAGAAAAAAATGCTTTGAATTGGCAAGAGTTACACTAGAGATCAATCCCAAATTATTTCTCAACAATTACAAAACAAAAAATAAAATAATCATTAATCCGAAATTTATACATATAAGCAAACAAATTATAACAAACAACCAAATGAAAAAGGGGTCAAAGAAACGTCGACAAAATGGACACAGACAAGCAAATAGAAACTAAAAACAAACATCAAATACACGCATTTTATTAAACAGACATCCTGTCTCAAAACCTGATTAATTTACTTAAACCTTTACTTTTTAATGATCCAAATATTGCATTCCAATAAAGTGATTAAATAGCACAAACGTACGCTCTTTACAGAATCCGTTGGTATATCCTGGTTGACATCCGGTCAGACACGTTCCATTTACATGGTGACACTGTGCCATATTTGAACAATGTCCACACTGGTTTTTACAGCGGTCTCCGTACATCCCATCATTACATTCTGCAATTATCCAAACATTATCGAAAAAAGATGCTAATCATCTTTGAACATTTAAATTACGATTTTAAGAAAAGCTGTGTAGAATATTAGCTTTAAAGTACAAACTTAAAAAATACCTTCTTTTCGATTTTGTAGATCGAAAAGTAAATTTCTGGAATGTATATCTTAATTAAATGGTAAAGAGGATATATTTGTTTGTCATATGTTCACTTTTGTATAACACACCAATCATAGGATCAAAACAAACTATTTTTATTGAAAGTCGGGTTTTACAACAGTAAAAATTACATCTGGGTTTTTTTCGAGCACATAAATACCATTAAATATTAATATAAATAAAATATTCAATATCACTATTAAAAACATAACTACAAACATACTGCAATCATATTTAAAGATAGTAAATGATTCTCACATAGTGAATAAAACCTTTTTAGGAAATTTGGTGAAAAGCTCAACAGTTACAACCGTTTCCATACTAACTACTACCTACAAACATATAGATAATTCTTTTATGCATGTACAGCTGCAAAAGTTTTCCCTATTAAAGTTAATTAAAGAGCAAAAACGTTTATTTTTACCGGGTAAGTGATCTTTCTAACGGGGAATTTTTAACTTCACAATAATCCCAACCCGTGTATGATGGCTGCATTATTGTTTTGGTACTATATTAAATTATGTAAATTATGTACAGGAAACGGCTTCTAATAGTTTAATAGTTCAATCATTATAAGTAATGATTTGATGAAGAATGAAGGATCAAATTTGGTACAAGTAATAGGGTTGCTTAAAAAGCAACTAACGTAAACCCCAGCTGCTTAAGGCTAATTTATATGGGTGGCTTATTTTTGGGGAAGGGACAGGAAGCATTGCAGCAATACCTTTAAATGCAGAGAGAGAGAGAGAGGGAGAGAGAGAGAGAGAGAGAGAGAGAGAGAGAGAGAACTTCCTGATTGTAATAATTACCATGATTGTACATCGACAGACTGTAAACATCTTTAATTCAATATGTCAAAAATTGAACGTTGTCATTTGTTAAGTGCCTTTCACGATGCAGGGGTTAATTATTCTCCCAACTGAAGATTTGTCGTGTCGATAAATTACCGTTTTGAGGAATATAAGTTAATAAATAAGATTAAACGAAAGTCGACCAAAACAGAATCAAAGATCATATACAGATGATCTTCATTTTCTTTTGCATATTACATGCTTAATCAATATATCAATGTTTTCATCAAAATAATGAACACTTAACAGTGAATCAAATATTTTGATTGACATATATAAGAATATTTTACTCCGCATATCGACAAAATCAGCATTTTATCTTTCATGCTTCCTTACACAGTACGAGACAGTTATTTTGGAAATATTTCGATTAGTTTTATAGTCTACGAGATTTAAAGAAGATCAAGAAGACCTCGCTAACTATGTAGTCTGAACTTTAAATTGCTTCGATGAAATAAAAAAAAAACAAGTATTTTTTTTACACCATGTTCACGATACTGAAATGTTTGCAGATGTTGCCTAATCAAAAATACATGTGTAGTGCAATTAAAGCAACATGGTATATTCTACATTCACAGTATCTATTTAATTTTCTTTTACAAGGCAAATTCTTAACTATGTTTTTAAATTTATTTGTAAATTTATAAAATGATGTTAAAAATACAGATATAGAGTATTATTAAGCAATTTGACAAGTTTTTGGTGACGTCTTTATACGTGTAGCGGAAAATGAGGTTGTTTGAGTATGTCACAATTTACGTCAATGCTTACTTTCCATGCATTTTGTGCTACGTTTATAATGTTACTAATTTAATGTCAGAGTTGCTTTACATAGGTTAAAGTTCACTCAGCCAGTTTTACTTGGCGGGTTCTAATCCCGTGCATTTGGGAATTCAGTCTGGGCGTAGCAATTGGAGAGAGCAGACGTTTTCAACCAGCTCCCTCATTTCATTCTTTATGTAACATATAATTATTACTGACTAGAGTCCAACTATTCTGGGTAAGTTTGTTGTTATTTTAATGAGACGGGTTTTATGCCGTATTAATTCCTAAAATGGCCAGATAACCTTGTTTCCGTGATATATTTAGAAGTATTTTGAGTAATGTGTGATAATGGGTATTTGCTCATATTAAAACTATTAAGTATAAAATAAAAGTATGTGTATAGTTGTAATGTAAACATATGTTGTATGTATTCCAGAGTAAGGCGCGAAGTAGTTGCCGTAAAAAAAAAATGTATATATGTAGTACACAAGCATATGAAAGTGAAGTACCTGTACGAGTCTAGTGATTGTTGTAAAGTATATGTAGAGGAGTAGTAAAGTTTAGTACAGCAAAATGTGCAAATATAAGTGTAAATACTGGAAAATGTATTGAGTAAAGTAATGTGCAGTAAAATGCAAGTATAAGTAAAATAATGTTATCTGTGTATTTATCATTTTATTTATATTTCAGATGGAAAAGTTGGAAATTTATTTGTCAAATATCACCTGAATAAAAGCCTTGTAAACTTACCGAGAGTTATTGTTTTGGAGCTGCAAAGCCACCCGGCGACAGAGTATACCGTTTTGTTGTATATATTTTATATAAAATGTATAAAATGTCTTCGGAAACATAGGTTTTTCAACAGGACATATTAAAATTAACAGCTGGAGTTTCTTCAATAAGTCCAGAGATTTCATATTTTAATTAAATAATTCTCTACTATTCAAAAGTAATTTTGGATCTATATCGCTTTATGTATGCCTCAAAAAGTGTACTAGTAAAATACGTTTCATATCATTTTCATACAGCTATTATTTTTTAATATAATTTCATATCTACGTTTACAACTCAAACATTTTCTTTAATTGCATTAACGTATTTTTGAAAATATCTGCTTTGTCCGAATTTGAATTTTTTATAGCACTTTTTATTACCTAACCATTAATAGTGGGTGTCTGGCTTCAGTTGCGTTGCATGTATACGATGCAATCCTATAAACATGGTATTGAATACGTCTATTATTACAGACAATTAAGAAAAACAGTGGTATCTTTTAGAAAACCAAAAAATAAGGATATTTCAGTATAATCTCAAAACGAATTTGACCAAAAACTCGGCGTTAATATACGTTTTGCCCAATATTTTTTATTTACTATTTGTATGCTATCATACAGCCTGTGTAAAATTTTTGAAAAGCAATTTCTTTTTAGTTCCTTTTTTTCCTGTCTACGTATTACACTAATGGTTCGTTATGTAGAAACATCTATTAATCAAAATAACATGAAAACAAACTACCATGTTCTTTTGAATTTAAAGATGAAATCAATTACCTTAACTTTTTCTTTCAGAGTAACAGTTTCTGTAATAACAAATTAAAGTCTTAAAAATTTACCAATTTCACATCGGTGACCCATGTACCCAGGTTTACAGCCCTGACAGGTGCCCGTTTCTATGTGACAGTACCGACAGTTAACGTCTGGACAGGGAATGGTACAATTCGTTCCATAATATCCTGTTGATCGGCATCCTGAAACAAATATACTGATTCCTACGAATTTGCGAAAAAGTAATGAAAAGGAAAGAATAAGGTATTGGTAAAGCAAACATGCAACCAAACTTGTATAAACAATAATTCTTAGAAAGAATATTTTTGCAAGAAAAAACATATTCAAAGGTTTAATGCTGAAAAAAGACATTATTTCCAATTGTTTGCAAAATTGCAGAAAGGACTATATATGATTTGAGCCTAAAATGGCCCCCTAAAATGAACATTGTCATTTTAATGTCATTCTTTGTTTTATTTGTACAAATATACATTTGAAGTTTTTTCATAATTTTCATTTTGATTTTAGTGCCCACAATTCAAAAATATGACATCATAAAGTTTACCTTTTCCCGCCATTTTCTCATTTTTACCATAAAATGGCTTGTTTTGAGGCAAGTAGTAAAGTTTAGTACAGCAAAATGTGCAAATATAAGTGTAAATACTGGAAAATGTATTGAGTAAAGTAATGTGCAGTAAAATGCAAGTATGAGTAAAATAATGTTATCTGTGTATTTATCATTTTATTTATATTTCAGATGGAAAAGTTGGAAATTTATTTGTCAAATATCACCTGAATAAAAGCCTTGTAAACTTACCGAGAGTTATTGTTTTGGAGCTGCAAAGCCACCCGGCGACAGAGTATACCGTTTTGTTGTATATATTTTATATAAAATGTATAAAATGTCTTCGGAAACATAGGTTTTTCAACAGGACATATTAAAATTAACAGCTGGAGTTTCTTCAGTAAGTCCAGAGATTTCATATTTTAATTAAATAATTCTCTACTATTCAAAAGTAATTTTGGATCTATATCGCTTTATGTATGCCTCAAAAAGTGTACTAGTAAAATACGTTTCATATCATTTTCATACAGCTATTATTTTTTGATATAATTTCATATCTACGTTTACAACTCAAACATTTTCTTTAATTGCATTAACGTATTTTTGAAAATATCTGCTTTGTCCGAATTTGAATTTTTTATAGCACTTTTTATTACCTAACCATTAATAGTGGGTGTCTGGCTTCAGTTGCGTTGCATGTATACGATGCAATCCTATAAACATGGTATTGAATACGTCTATTATTACAGACAATTAAGAAAAACAGTGGTATCTTTTAGAAAACCAAAAAATAAGGATATTTCAGTATAATCTTAAAACGAATTTGACCAAAAACTCGGCGTTAATATACGTTTTGCCCAATATTTTTTATTTACTATTTGTATGCTATCATACAGCCTGTGTAAAATTTTTGAAAAGCAATTTCTTTTTAGTTCCTTTTTTTCCTGTCTACGTATTACACTAATGGTTCGTTATGTAGAAACATCTATTAATCAAAATAACATGAAAACAAACTACCATGTTCTTTTGAATTTAAAGATGAAATCAATTACCTTAACTTTTTCTTTCAGAGTAACAGTTTCTGTAATAACAAATTAAAGTCTTAAAAATTTACCAATTTCACATCGGTGACCCATGTACCCAGGTTTACAGCCCTGACAGGTGCCCGTTTCTATGTGACAGTACCGACAGTTAACGTCTGGACAGGGAATGGTACAATTCGTTCCATAATATCCTGTTGATCGGCATCCTGAAACAAATATACTGATTCCTACGAATTTGCGAAAAAGTAATGAAAAGGAAAGAATAAGGTATTGGTAAAGCAAACATGCAACCAAACTTGTATAAACAATAATTCTTAGAAAGAATATTTTTGCAAGAAAAAACATATTCAAAGGTCTAATGCTGAAAAAAGACATTATTTCCAATTGTTTGCAAAATTGCAGAAAGGACTATATATGATTTGAGCCTAAAATGGCCCCCTAAAATGAACATTGTCATTTTAATGTCATTCTTTGTTTTATTTGTACAAATATACATTTGAAGTTTTTTCATAATTTTCATTTTGATTTTAGTGCCCACAATTCAAAAATATGACATCATAAAGTTTACCTTTTCCCGCCATTTTCTCATTTTTACCATAAAATGGCTTGTTTTGAGGCATTTTTGCTTTAAGGAAACATTGAGCGACTACTTGAACAAACAAAATATTTTCACCAAAGATGTATCTTTCCAATACTTATAAGTGACAAAAAGTTCGTTCTTGTTCAATGAGTCGAAAAAAAAAGATAGGAAAAATGTCAATTTTTGGTTGATTTTGATTGAATTATAAAAATAGCGTCACTTCTGACGTCATACACTGCCAGTGAGTGCATATAAATCAAATAAATAGGTGAAAAACATATTTCATGTCAACTCTTTTATAAAAAAAACACAACAAATTAATGTACCTGAATCATTTTCAAAAATAGCGAATTTTGGGGGCCAAATTTGACTAAAATCATATATAGTTCTTGCTAAATTTTTGTGACGTCAGAGCTGGACAGCAATTGGACAATAATAAATTATATGATAGACATCCTCTGTTTAGCATTTGATACGATACTATTCAAAACTTAGTTAAAATTAGGGGAAGATATTTGACGAAACCGAAAATAGTCCTATTTACACGTATAAGAAAAATGTTATAATGTGGTATTAAATTTCAGAAAGCCACGAAATAACATGAATTAAAAAGGTGTCTATCAATAAACAGATATAGAGTAGTGGAACATACCAACCACACACCTCTATGAAGGATATTAAATTGTCAGAATCCACGAAATTAAAAATATGCCTAGGTAAGACAATCTCTACTTGGTCGAAATACCGGAGTTGATAATGAAGTCTCTAAAAATGCAGCTAATAGGATATAAGAAGGAAAATGTACTTTGTATATAAACCTAAAACTTGAAAAAAACCCTAAAAGTACTAATCGATATATTTGACACATTTTAAATGTAAAGAACCAACAAAATGCATAATGTAGCTATCAATTTATATATACATGTATAACAGATCAATTGTTGCACATTACCAATATGTGAAATGGAATCATATTTCTTTAATTATTAGGTCATCAATAAACTCAATTTTATCTAACTTATTCGAATTATCTTAAGTTGAATTATGTTGAATTGTAATACATAGATTAAAGTTGAATAAAAACGATAGTTTTGTAAAAAAGATCATAGATTATTTGCTCATAAACGTTGAACCAACCGTAAACTTCTACTTCACAAACTTCATTGAATGCATAAGAAGAGTAACCATCAGGGTAGGTAACTCCTTGTGGTCGTAGTCTCTCGTTGTAGTAGATGACGTATTGACCATGTACAGGACAGGAGGTGGTGAAGACAGCAGGTATGGTGTCTACTGTAAACTTGTCGTCCTTAAAACAAAGTTTTCCATCCAATCTGTTTGTCGTATTAGAAACGTACACAGAGAATCCAAGAAATCTAGTCGTGTAGCCATTTGATGAGTCTAAACAATAAATCAAAGTACTGAAGTACTGACGGAAGTTGATGTTAGCGATATTTGATTTTGAATGGCAAGTAGTGTCAGTAATCGAACTATTTCTGAGAAATTGTATGGATCCAGGCAAGATTGAACTCTAGTTTTTTTCAACCAAACGCTCGACTGTCTCCGTTTATCTCCGACAAGCAAGGGAGACTCTCTGTTTTGTCGAATATTAACGGAGACAGCCGAGCGTCTGGTTGAACGAGACTAGTACATTGAAGTATAGCGTATGAATACATGCACACGACTTAAAAAAATATCTAAACTGTTTGTACCATTTAAAATCTTACAATTTTCATGGTATTTATAAATATGTTTTTCTTGAAAAACAATGCTTCAGAATACATTGCATCGAATTTTATCGATTATTTTCAGGAACTAAGTGTTGTCAGCGGTATTGACTTGTGCTTAGGTGCAAACACTGTTTCACTTTCGGTTTGCCCGAGTAAGTGCATAGGGCAGTTGATTAAAATCAACTCCCAAAAATGAAATCAGTTTCTTCAAATATCTTTAGAAACATTAATTGTGTAAAAGACTTAACTGATAATAGGGACTTAGATTTAATTTGAACTCATTTCTTTAATCATCTTCCATTTTTAATATCTAGAATGCTGAATATGGATGTTTCTTTTTCTTTGTCAAAATGTTTAACTCAAATAAGCAACAAAAAGCGAACTGCATAGGCAAGGATTCTTTGTTAAAATTGTATATTTGTCATAAATGTCATATTGCAAATAAGTAAAGAGATAATCAGTTATTAAGTGCTATAGGTTTGAAATTGATAAAGAAAATTTGTTTATATTTAGTAAATGTTCCCTTCAACAAACCAACATACTAAAAGAGTTTACATACATGTATGGTATATTTAATGCCGGTAAAGCTGTAAACGGATGTAAAACAGATTTGAGTGGGAGTGGAGAGGAATGTACTGTACTGAAGGTCAAAACGCTTGTTTACATATGCGTTGGATTTGTAGTTTTAAGATGGTTTTTGTTGTTGATAAGATTGTTGATGAACACAATGAATCCGTTTATAATGTTGCCACACTTCTTTTTTTTTTGGTTTTGTTTTTTACTTAACTGATATATTCAGGGAATTGTAGGTGTAACAAAATAAAAGTTTTAGACGTGAAATATGTATTTTAAAAACTTACAGGTTAAATCTATCTTGAATCTTGTTTCGAATTACTCTTGCTTACACTACTATACATGACTAAGATCATTCACCATTAAGATGCATTTAAATGCATTGGAATATCGACAAGCTTTACACAAGCACAATGTCTATGAACAACCAATTTGATCAAAATAACGTTTTTGCACTTTTTTGCGTTAATTTAAAATAGACAACCATGAAACTGTTTCTTTATATTGTTATACTTTCATGTTAAATACTGAGATCTGATTGGTTAAGACGCAGTTAATAATATTTTTTATTACCCTCAGCATTAGTAACGCTCTTAGCAACGGGTAACATTAAAAAATGTTACATGCGCGAAAATTATGCGCGTACGGTTCGCTGTAGAATTCACGTTATTCCAATATAAAAGCAGTAAAATTTTCTTAAAAATTAAGACATTCAGTATAACAAAATAAATAGTGCCTATTTGGGAGGATAACAGTTGAAATTGACACCCCTCGAAAACCATTGTCAACCTCCGCTTCGCGTCGGTTGACAATGGTTTTCTCGGGATGTCAATTTCAACTGTTACCCTCCCAAACAGGCACTATTTATATAATGTTACGTACCCCATGCTATATTTTCTGTCCTGTAGTAGATGGTGATGTGATGAATGCTGTAAATGCGGCCTAGGTTCACCCTCCAAGCGGCGGTTTGTTGATTATTGGCTGATAGAACACACTGGCCTCCAAGTCCCCTCAGATCAGACTTATGTCCATCTACAGCTTTACTTGCATCATATTCATGGCTTCCGGTATGATAAGGGTGCAGCTGGTAGGTTGACTTGTTCAGTGCAACATTAACTTAAAAAATATAGTACACAGTGATAAAAATATTATAAATTATTTTCTTCTTAAAGAACAAAGTACTGATACACAACCAGAGAGATATTTAAATATTGATGTTTTAATTTTTGTTTTAATATTGATATGAATTCTACTGTTGCAAGTTGTAAATTATGAAAATAAATTTTACGTGAATAAAGATGGTCAGTAAATTGTTTATTTATACTTGGAACTTTAAGCTGTAAATGTTTTTAAAAGAAATGCAGTTTATCTAAGGGAGTCAAATAGTAGCAGAAAATTGACGTTTATCACTAAAAAAACCCACAGATCCAAGAGCTCCTCTTATGATTTAATGGATAAACACATCAAATCTTGGGATATGATAGGGACTGTTCTATAGATGTGCAGTAAGGTTTTAAAAATTTAAATTTCATCCAGGGAGTCAAATAGTAGCAGAAAATTTATCACTTCAAGAAAATCTATCACTTCAAGAAAACATAGATCCTAGAACTCCTTTTATGATTTAATGGATAGACACATCATATCTCGGAATATGATAGGAACTGTTCCATATAGATGTGCATTACAGTTTTGAAAAATTACATTTAACCCTGAGGCCCATTACCTACATACTTTTTTATGCCCTTTAAGGATCAAGAATATATATGGTTACGGGGTGGGGATCTCAACCGTTTCCGAGATATTTGTGCACTTCCTGTTCGAGGGGGGTCATGTCCACCTTCGGGGCCCATGACTTACATACCGTTTGATGCCCCTTGACACAAGGAACAAGAATATATATGTTTAAGGGTGGGGATCTCAACTGTTTTGAAGATATTAAGGGACTTGCTGTTTGAGGGGGTCAGGACCACCAACAGGGCCCATGACCTACATAACATTTGATGCCCCTTGACATCAGAAACATGAATATATATGGTTAAGGGGTCATGATTATAACAGTTTCTGAGATATATGGTAATTTCAAATTCCTGGGAGGTTGGGATGACCCCAGGGGTCAGATCTAATAAACCCTATATATTGCCAGTAACAGTCAATATATTATTATGAAAACCCTATATTATTTTCTTTGTCCGTTTTCAAGTTACCATTTTCAATAGAGTCAACGATTCTTCCTACAAGGTTCAATGTTAGATCCCACACCCTTTTGACCCCCCCCCCCCGAAAAGTGGTTGTTTAACCCAAAATGAGAAAAATCAAACCAGTGTGCACAACTAGATATGCGGGCCTATCATTTCCTAGAGTTTTGTACAATTCTGTTTAGCCATCTCTGAGAAACAAGTTCAGAGCGGGAAAGAAGAAAAAGAAGAAGACGAAGAATAATAATATTGTATTAAGAACCGTACAAAAACAATAAGTCTCCAAATTTCATTCGGGAGACTTAATAATAAAGATTCAATAGAGATAGGATCATCAAACATCAATAATTTAAAGATAATTGACAATTTCTGATTCTAAGGGGGTCAGGATGACCCCTTAGGATCATGACTTGCATGCCATAATGATCTGATGCGCCTGTCTGACTTAAGGAGGAATAATATCTTTGGATTAAGGTGGAGATCTCAATGGTTTTTATGATATTTGTTAATTTCAGAAAGAGCACTTGGGATCATGAACTACATACCATCTGAAATGTCTTGAACAAAGAAACAGTTATGTAATATGTACAGTCATGATATATGATTCAATTTAAGAACCCAGATATAGATCATTCATCTATATTTTGTAATATTTCTTATGTATATATACATGTATTAGTTTGTGTTTTGTTCTATACTAATCATGTTCATGAGTGTAGTATGGCTTAGTCTTATTTTAAATTACATTAAAAAATTGTCAAATATATGACTTAGAACCTACCACCCCTAAACAAACTCAAATATAAACTGTTCTCCCTCCCCCTTAATTGTCAAATGATCTATTAAAATCAAAATATAATTTGGGTGTCTTAAAACTTTTATAAACTGGTAAAAAAATGTTATTCTTAACAGAATTACATTACACCTTGCATAAATGACAAATGATCTATTGAGATATGATCAGAGGTCATATTTCTACATTGGGATCAATAACTAGTATTCATTGACAAGTTAGAATTAATAACAATAAATAATTCAAATTATAAATGTTTATACTCCACATTCACCCCCCCCCCCCCCCCCAATCTAACCTGGTTCTAAAGATTCAGTCTTCTTTATAATACATCCTAACATGTGTACAGTAGCAACTTTAAATCATTTCTTGATTGCTTTTTCTCTCCTGATGCACATTAACATTTTGGAAATTGCTTAATTCAATTTTTAATAAGATTTATAAACAAAATGTTCTATGCATGTGTATTCGCCTATTTGGGGCAATTGTAAAGTCTCCTAAACTAAGCCGTGTCATCATTAGGCTAGGAATTACCCACATGGATCAAGCACTACTTATGAATAAGATAAAATACTTTATTATTTCTAGTTTTAGAATGTCAGAGTGTCTCCAAGGGGGCATAATCTATATACAATTTTACACGCAATGACACAAAGAGCAAGAATAAATTATATAGTTTAGGGATGAGGATCTCAGATCTCAGAAGTTAACAAAATATACAGTGTATCATCATTTCCTATTTCATATAGGCGGGGGGGGGGGGTGTTAAAGACAACACCTGGGGATCATTAAATGTACTTTACACCATATGCTGCATCATAATGACATAAGAAGATATTTTGTATGTTCCTGTTTCGTGGTGTCCGAACAGTCCCATAAGGTCATGCCCTACATTGCATTTGATGCATTATAATACATTAAGAAAGAAATACTCCTTCTCTCCTTTTATAACTCATATAAAAATGATAATTGTCTACTCTTACTTACATGTAATACACAAATTTAATACGAAATTGTATATACGGGGTCAATATGGGGTCAACTCAATAGTGCAAGTCTGAAAATGAAAAAAATAACTTTCTCAATTAAAATTACAGAAACTTTACAAATAGGATAGGTAACGATGATAAGCTTATTTAGATATTAAAAGATGATGATACAGTATGCTGTCAAAGGAGATCACATTTAGAAAGTGAAAGTAGAACTTATGTATGCTGGCATCTCATTGCATTGTGCTACTGCTACTCCATGTATTATGCTTACCTATATTGGTCAACATCATAGTGATAATCCAATTAAAATACAATATGAATTCCTTTATCTGATCTTAACTAATCCTTTTCTGTGGAAAACACATACATGTATGTATACCCATGAACCCATCTAATCGAAGAGCTGGGTAAAACTAATACCCGCTAATGAGACCTGCAGACCTGTGTTGTGTACGTAACTTCAGACAAAGATCAGATTTATAACATGCATGTATTTTTATGATCTATTCTTCAAATCCACTTGCACTTTTTTATTAGGTTAATAACAGGTGGTACAGGACACCTGCATATTGTGATGTATACTTCCTATTGAGATAAACAATAAAGTATATTTAATATTAATTAAATATTTACCCCCAAGTAATGTTACCTAACATTGAAGCGCAAAGAGTTAGAGCGTTTACATGTCTGTTAGAGCATTGGGGTCCAAGGTGTATTTTTGGTAATTTTCTAGTGATATAAATGATTTTTCATTGCTTGGGGGGGGGGGGGGTCTGGACCCCTCACTCCCACCACTTCTCTATATCTGTGCACACGATGATGTACATGAAGGCACACAGAAGCAAATCTAAAACCGGCAACCGCCACGGGGAAGGGGCATAATTAAATTTTTGATTTTGTTTGTAATAATTATATAGTCCATTATACTGTCTATGACATGAAATGTTAAGATTATTGATTAACTGAAAATTCACTGCAAACAGTTCAACCCCAAATTGCACATAAAGTGCTGCTCATGTGTATTGTCATATGGGAAGGGATCTCATCCTTCAGTTATGAAAATTATAATTTTTAAATGTATTACCGGAGCTTGCATGTGGCCTTCATTTTTAATTAAACTGGTACAAAACAGTGTTATTTAGGGGCAAACACTTGGTGCGGGTATTACTGTCTAATGACAGCATCTAGTTTCTCATTGGGGCCAATTTTCGTGGATTGTGGTTTTTTTGCCGATTCGTAGGGATGTAATTTCGTGGATGCGTCAGTTTTCAGTTTCAGGATATAAACTAAATTTTAATAATTAGATTTGTTGAGGATGTGAATTCGTGGGAGAGTGCTACCCACGATTACCACGAAAATTGAGCCACCAGGAATTCTAATGATTCTACAGTATTGATTTTTTGTCATGGTAAAAAGTGATCTATTCTTAACTGTCACATGATACCATGGCATGGCAGCTTCAAAGGAAGTAGAAAAGTAATATTTAGGTGAACCTATTGACTTGGTATTAATATTCAGCACTATTATCATAAAAATAAACAGTTTATTTTTTAGAAATTGGTTATGATTTTGAGGGTCATTAAACTCGGAGTTGCCTTAACCTACCCGCGTTCATACATGTTGTCAAAACACAATGTTTGACAATTCTTCAACAATAAACTTGATTTCATTATTAATGAGGAATAGTCACGATTTTGGTCGAATTTTATTTTTCTCTTATTAATAATTACAATACTTAGAAAATGCATTTCTAATCATCATTAAAGCCAATAGATCATCAAATGAATTTTTAAAGCCAGAGTTAGAATTATAAGAAAGATACACGGCTAACAATTCTTTGTCATTTTAACAAGGCTTGTGTCCTAATTTTGTCTACATAGGCTCAATATACAAGTAAAATTCTTTTTCCAACTGATTTGTCTATGTTCTTAATAATTTAAAGCATAAATAAACAGTTCCTATCGTTTAACACAATATTTTTGGTCTAAAACTGGAACTTTCACTTCAACATTTAAGATATTAACAAAAGTTTTGTTTACATAGCAACAAATTGTAAGCTCTGTAATTCGCTCATTACTCAACGAATGACACCCTAAATTTTAGTTCTCTATCAAAAATGCTTTGCTGAAGCATTATAAAAAAAATATTTTTGAGGATTATTGTGACCATGCCGCTTTATAGGCTAAATTACAAGAGTTACTTTCATGGATTCTATGTTCTCATACTAATCGATATTAAAGGGGTTGGCACCTGAAATAATAGTAATGTCAATCATTAGAAAGTCAGTTGGATATACAGATGGGAACCTATAATGTTCATTTCTTTTATCTGTGACCCATGTCACATGCCATTTTTGAAAACATAGGGCTCCAAACAAAGGGGATCATTTCCCGGAATATTTTGCTAAAATTTGACTTAGATATTGATAATTTGAAGAAATCAAACAAATATTTATAGTTTGAACAATTATTTAGTAATGATTTTAATACAGTATGGGGTTGAACATATGTAGTGATTATAAAAGTAAAATCTAAGTTAAAGTTTAACAATTCTTGCCTTACTGGTGACTTCAACGGCTAGTACATAATGAACACAACATATGTTACAAAATTTTGGAGTAATCAAATTATAATGCAAATATAAAAAAAAAACCAAACATTGTGATGTCATTTATCCAAAACTTTGCATACAAATAGACATGCATTTTATGCCTCTTTTAAAAGTAAAACAAGTAGAAGTCGCATCTCAAAAATTTGAAATATGAAATAAACTAATTTTTTGCCAAAATTGGAGTCAATTTTTTCCTTAACTTCTATAAAATATAAACTAATTTAGCCATAATATATCGATATAAATATCATAATATTATTTAAATATGTTTTTTAGAACATCATGAATATATCGAAATGCACTATTTAGAAATTTTGGTCTGCTATAGTCCCCTACTAAACTTTGTAAAAATATAATTTTTTTGAAAAGAATTTTATTTAATATAGTTTATTTGGCATTGTAAATTATAAATATACTACTAGAATTAACATGTGAGAGTTTTCAGACTAGAGGTGACCCAAAATGGCTACCCCAAACCCACGGAGCGAACCTCTTTAATTCAGCAGTCTGTGTGATATCCAGTTTAATCCGATTTTTATAAATCATCCGTTCTTGCTGTTACTAATTTACTCCTCGGTGATCTGTAATTTGTATCGATTAATTTAAGAAAGTAATTGATTTCACAAGTATGGGAATGTAAATATAAACATTAAATGATTTTTTTTTGACGTCGTCGTGTTAATAACTGCCGTTTTTCTATTTGTCTGCTCACCTGATGGAAGTTATTGACACGGCGACGTCAAAAATAATTCATTTAATTACAATGAAGAATTCAGACCGTTTTATCGTCAATATGAAAATTATGGAGGGTAACCGTGTTAAAAACCCAGAAATCAGAATGGCATACTCTGAAACCTGGCCTGGCCCCATTGGCCTGGCCTGGACTGGCATCAAAATTGGCCTGGCCTCACTTTTGGCCTTCGATTTGGCCTGGACCCATATTTCGGCATGGCCTCGAAAATTGGCTGGCCTCAAATATAAAATTTTTAAAAAAATTGGCCGGATTGTTTTTTATATTTTCTTTACACATTTGATGATTATATTGATTTATTAATGATTTATGTTAAATACATTTTAAATATCACACAAGATGTTTCAAGTGTCTTGTAGTGATAGTTCTGTTGACGTAATAGTAACAACTGAAATTAATATAGA
This sequence comes from Magallana gigas, assembly GCF_963853765.1. NCBI lineage: Eukaryota > Metazoa > Mollusca > Bivalvia > Ostreida > Ostreidae > Magallana > Magallana gigas. The sequence goes on along the minus strand of NC_088853.1, from coordinate 69,694,048 downwards.
TTGTATATAATTACAGATATTAGTGTTTGATTCTGATACATTTTGATAAAGTCTATTTTAAATTCTAAAGTGACTTAGAATGTAATACTGCCCTGTCACCATATAACCATGACATGTTTTTAGTGCACTCAAATCAAACTGCTCTCAGGATCGGACAAAATATCAATGTAACTGTACTTATATCAACTACTTTTGAGTAAAAATTAATAGTAGAGGATCATTTTTTTATTCTAATCAACATCAACGGTCACACAATGTTTTGCTTTGTTCAAATTTTGTTAATGAAATTTCCCCATAGTAAAAAAGAAATGATCACATACATCACATATATGATACTCTACCCTAATCAAGAGGTGATGATTAATGACCAACGCATAATCAAGTTATCTGAAGATGCAATGTTGCGGTCATTCACAAATGACGTTGGTTACATTAGACCATTTGTAATGAAATGTTAAACGACAGGACAGGCAATGAATCTGACTCCAATGTAGCAATTTAGCGACAGAAAGGGATATCGAATTGCTTTTTGAGAGGGAAATTTGGGCCAGTTTAATTGGTGTTGGTAGGAATTATAAACAGACTTGCAAATATAAAGTACAACACACAGTGATAGAAAATTGATGTTATATAGAAATTTATAAAGGTTTGAGATAATTATTTATCCTTCAATCAGGCCAGTGTTTCAAAATGATTTACTTTTGAAGAGGGAGGGGGTGGGGGGGGGGAGTGGTGGCGACTCTTTGTTTTAAAGCTGGTCGCTTTGGTAAAGATATAATCAAATCCTTTGCGATATTACATGTATTAGAGCAGTAATGTACATGCATTTTTTTTTATTTATTGTGTGTTTATACTTGGATTAAATCAGTTAAACTTATACAAACGGTCACTTGTCACATATATAGTTTTCCTTATGATCATTCCTTGTGCATTAAGAAAGCATTTGATTTTAAGATACTAAAAGAAATTAATAAAAAATCTATGTAAATTCAGAAACTGAGAACAAGATAAATTTCAAAAATTGAGGCTAACAATTTTGAAGGAGCCAAATTTGGGGCCAGACCAAAATTTGAGGCAGGTCAAAATTTGGTTGTAGGCCAATGTTGAGGCCAAAAGTGAGGCCAGGCCAATTGAGGACAGGCCAGGCCAATGGTGCCAGGCCAGGTTTTAGAAAATGCCATTCCAAATATGCAATCTAATTGGTGCATGAGTTTGAGTATGAATGTGCGCAGGTTATATAGGTAAACTTTTGTAGATGTTGAGTTCATTCCTTATAATTTAATTGTCTGTAATTTACTATACAAAATGAGTGCGTTTTACTTTTAAAAATGGAGTTAATCTGTTCAAAATTTAAACGTAATCTAGCAAACTAGGACGTTTTTGACGTTGGTGCAATGTGACGTGTGTTTTATGACGTAAAAACCACGTTATACAAATTTAATTACAATTTTTTATCCAATCAAATGCCGTATTATAAACAGAAATTAAGATATATGCATATGCACGCAATTATATATTCTTTTATCCATTTATACAACAAAATTGTGCAAATGCGTGAAAATACACGAGTAAAACTACACACATAAGTAAAAGTAAATTTGCTCAGCGTTCAGATGAGATTCATGTAAATTTAATCCTCAAATTGACATTAAAAAAAAGAGATTGACCGCTTTAGACTCGTGAACTAAAAAAAAAGGATTCTTTTTTCATTATTTGGATATATTACTAGCTTTTTGTTGTTTCCGAATCATGGGGAGTAAGAGAAAAGTCTTATCCACGGATTGATACAACAGATTAATAGAAAAAAATAGCCAAGAACGTTAACAATGGACATATTTTAACATTAAATGTTGTATGTACATATGGAAATCTTCTATGGAAACCAAATTGTTCTCAGATGCTATTTTTTTTTATAGGACAAAGGTTTACAATTGAAATCAGAGATTAAACGACGGAATAACTAATAGTTTGAATTCTAACAGCACCCCTTCCCCCATCCCAACCTAAATTTACGATATGCCACATTAAACAAAGATTTGACAGAAATTGTATTAACGTGCATTTAATAAATATGTTAAATGACTTGTAAAGTGTGTGGGACTATGAAATGTTAATTTAAAAACGTCGTGAAAGTATGAAATGGTGCTCCGCGAATCTAATTCATGCAAGGTAAAAAACGCTGTATGAGAGAAAATATCAAAATCATATGCTTTTTTGCAGATTAATTTTTAATTGATAGTCATTTAATAAAACAATTCTCATCCTACAAAGTAATCGCTAAATAGTTAACCGCTAAACTATACTATATACAAATTGTTCACCCAGCGTTTTGATTTACATCATGTAACAATTCTTTTCTTTTTTTGAAATCGACGTACCTATTTTCAACTTTATCAATAACTCTAACAATTTGAAAAACAAGACCAAAGCAATAGAAAATGAATGATTATTTATTTGTATGGTTTATTTTTCCATCCCTTTCAAAGTCATAAAAAAATTAGGATTTATGCTTCACATTTATATAAAATACGTATCATTTAAAGCTACTAAAATCTGTTTTTTATTGTTGAGAAAGATTCTACAATTTGAAATTTGTGTTTGTAATTGCCGAAGACATAATTTTAAAAATCTTCAGCACGTTAAAAAACTTACATATTTCCAAACTTTTATTTCTTGTTATTTACGGATCATGCCTAGTTCAAGCTAAAGTCATTTTGTCTCATTACAACTATTGTGATATATTAACACGAATGATGTCCAAGTAGCGTAATGGACAATACACTCACATTTTACGACCCGTTTCAGTTGTGAAAGGATAAGGTTGTTGCCCGCCCGCCCCTATGGAGAAAAAAACCCAGCCAAGATAACAAGAGGCCCATGGGCCACGTCGCTCACCTGAGGAACAATAGGTATGATAAAATCAGCTAAATGGAGTCATAATACAAACTTTATGGACAATGCACAATAATACATGTAGATCCTGTATAAATAAAATCCATTTTCCCCCCTGGATATTCTTTTGTTTATAATCATTAGTCCTTTTTCTAACAGGCTGATTTTAAAGTCATCACATCATGAGTATTGCAATTTTCAAAAAGATCCTTCATAATTGTTTATATATGGGATATAAAGCTACATCAAACTCTGAACCTTCTTGTGAGGCCGAAGAATTGTCCTGGAGCCAAAGTCTTAACAGTTATAAAGAATCATCTGGCTGATTAGTTTCTGAAAAGATTTTTAAAGATTAACTCTATATATTCCTATGTAAAACTTTAACACCCCCCAATGTGGCCCCACCCTACCCCCAGGGATCATGATTTTCACAGCTTTGAATCTACACTACCTGAGGATACTTCCACACAAGTTTCAGCTTTGCTGGCTGATTAGTTTCTGAGAAGAAGATTTTTAAATATTGACTCTATATATTCCTAATTTAAACTTCGACCCTCCATTGTGGCCCACCCTATCCCCAGGGATCATGATTTTCCCAACTTTGAATCTACACTGACTGAGGATGCTTCCACACAAGTTTCAGCTTTCCTGGCTGATTAGTTTCTGGAAAGAAGATTTTTGAAGATTTACTCTCTATATTCCTATGTAGAACTTCGATCTCTCCCCCCCCCCCCCCCATTGTGGCCCCATCCTACCCCTGGGGGTCATGATTTTCACAACTTTGAATTTACACTACCTGAGGATGCATCCATACAAGTTTCAGCTTTCCTGACTGATTAAAAACGAGTATTAACTGAATGAATGAATGACAACTATTAATCGGTGAACTGTGATATTTTTATACAGATGTCGCAAAAAATATTCAATAAGAATGTATTTCAAAAATATTTGCACTGGGTATCATGTTATAATGTAATAAAGACGCGGGGGTGTTAAGGAAGCATATGGAATCTGAGTTACATGTCATTCCGTGAAATCACAAATCTTAGTTATTATGTACATATTCAAATATATAAGCTACGAAACGTAGACCAAAAACAAATGAAATATACTGAAGACAATTTTTGCCAGAAATTAGTTTGTATTACGTAGATTTACACATTGATGACGTCATGACTAAAAGTTGAATGTCGTGTGAATTTGATCGGAAAGCATTGTAAACATATTCAAAATATAACTAATCTAAGAACTCTAATAAAGTATTGTGGTGTGATTTATTGAGAATTGAACATAGGAATACTGGGGGAGATGTTAGTTTTATCATTCATTCACTAAAAGGTATGTAAATTTGCTTTTATTTCTCGGCCAGGCTTTCCTCTGTCGTTGTTTACGATATAAAAATCCGACTAGAACAACACTACCCCGCGTATATTGAACTTGGAATTTTATACGTATCGTTAGTTTGATCAATGCTTAAATTGAAAAGTGCTGCTAGAATCCCATGCTGTGTGTTGTTTTAATGCAATTTGCCGTTTTCCGTGCAAACTTTATAAACGTTGGGAAGGTTTTACGAGAACCGGATGAATAACTTTTTAATAAGGAAAAACATAGGATTCTAGCAGTGGTTTTGATTAAACTGAGATGTTTTGCCTTCACCTGGTATGTTTATTTTATTTTGGAAACCGCGGGGTAGTGTTGTTCTATCTCATTTTATGTTAAGGAATATACGTAAGCTATTTATAGTTGTCACGTGATAATGCACCAATGCTGCAGTGATGTACTACCCGATTTTATTGCACTGACATCTATTTTAAAGGATAATACTAAGTTTTTGATCTTATTCAAAATAATAATTTAATTTCACGATTTTGAATACAACAGTCAATATAAGACGGCATATTGCCCATATGCTTCCTTAACACCCCCGCGGAAATTTTACAATAGTTGTTCATCTAAAAGCATATTTCTTTAAAATAAGTGATTTTCCATAGTTATAAAAATCTACAAACAATTTTAAAAAAAATAGGTCATGCGAAAACATGACGAAATATTTAAATTGTGTATACACAACAATTTCGTGAATTCCTGTATATTGGTACATTTACATTAGTTTGAAGTTCATTTCCACATAATCAAAACGGGGATATATTTTTACTTATCTACTCTTTTCTATGATGTTAAATATCTTAAAAACACATTAACTCACCATAAGCATGCGATAACGTAACGAGTACAAGAAAGACACTGACTCTGTCAAGAGAAACCTGTGTCCGTTAAGATCAACAATTTTTAATTTATAATTGGATGATGGAAAAATTCCGTGGATCATGCGGCAAAGTCTGTCTTATTTCAACTGATCTATATTTATTATTTAACGTCATGTAAACAGCAATTGTTAAAATATAAACAAATGAAAAAGACATGTTTGTTGCGTTGTTGTCGGTGCATATGAATAAAATCTTAAGTATTTTATGCACAGGTCATATATATATATATATATATATATATATATATATATATATATATATATATATATATATATATATATATATATATATATATATTGCCATCCGTCTTAACTATTGTGACATCGGTGTCCTTTATATTTTACGCAAAAATTAACAAACAGAATGTTGTTGAATATTCAGCACTGTTTTCATGAAATGAACAACATTTAGAGTGACCATAATATTGACGATTATCAAACTCAGAGTTGCCTTAATCTAATGGCGTGCCTCAAAACTGTCATACATAAATGTTCTGAATATTTTGTACATATTCTAAATTAACAATTTTGTTAAATTATATACAATATGATTTTACTTTCAGTTAAGATTGGATATATTGTTTATATGCAGCACATCATCACAGATAAAAAGTCATATATGGTATTTACTAAAAATTCTTACTAGGGTATCATATAAAATGTAAACTGACTTATAACAGGGAAGTAAACAATACAGAGATAATAAAAAAGGACACAATGGCTAGAAAAGCAATAAATGTTAAAGGCTGTTGTATTGCCATTTTGTAGTGATTTGATTGAATTGGATAGAGAGAAATAGAAGACGGGACACAATAGGTGAATCAAGACAAACACATAAACCGATGTCTTTGTCATTATAAATATTACGATTGAATTGGGCAGGTGTACATTAAATGCATAATACACCTGCCGACTAAAAACTAAGTGTCATACACATTTTAAAAAAACCGCATTGATAACCTAAATGATCTACCATTATTATTTGATGTTGAGAAATCAAGGCTAATCTCCTGTGAATAAATCTTTGGAACACAAATGAAACACAATCAAAGAAATCACCACAAACTGCTGAAAACAAGCTCCAAATAAAAAAATGAAATCATGTGTGAAAAAAAAACTATTACGCAGTGAAAGCATTATCGTAAAATCTTTTTGACCAGGAAGTAAAACTATAGACATTACAGGTGTACATGCACCTGTAATTGGAAGGGTATGTTGAAATATGTCAATGATCTTGGGTTTAACAACGATAGTTCGTCACAACAGCTATGTTTCCTAGCATTGGCCGAATAAATTAATGACAACAATTAATAGGTGAACTGTGATATTTTTATAAAGGTGTCGTTAAATATACAATAAAAATGTATTTTTAAAAAATATTTGCATTGAGTACCATGTTACAATCTAATCAAGAAATCTTACAATAATTGCTTATCTAAAAGCATATTTCTTTAAAATAAGTGATTTTCCATGAAATATAAAAATCTACAACACAATTAAAAAAACCCAAAACAAAACAAAGGTCATGTGAAAACATAACGAAATATTTAAACTGTGTAATTTCTTGGATTTCCGTATATAGATATATTTACATTAGTTTGCAGTTCATTTACACATTATCAAATGGGAATATATTATTAATTATCTACTACTTTCTCTGATGTTATGTATCTTAAATACACATTAACTTACCATAAGCATGCGATAACGTAACAAGTCCAAGAATCACACACAGTGAAGCCATTGTGGTGCGTGCTTGTCAAACAGGAAGTTAATATAACATGTTAGAGAGTAATTAGAGCTGTTCGGAAGCATTTCATGTAAACCATTTAGGACGTCACGCATACAGACTCACTGACAGATAACTGCCCGTTTTTATTTGCTACAAGTTATCGCTTACACAGGAATAAAGTTACACATTTCTAATTCGCTGTGTGATATTTAACTGAAGCACAAGAAGACAAGGAAGAATATGTTCTAACATGGCACTTTCGTTATGCATATTGTTAATAAGAATTAAATACTCTTACATAAGAGTAAAAGGAAACCTACAGAAGACTTTATTTTTTGCGTTATTTTTACATTTGTAACAACCACAATGCCGTATGTGAACAAATACGGAGGGAATTATGTTCGTTTGATTATACATCTTCATAATTATAACTTATATAGTTATAATTATGAAGATGTATTAGTCAGTGAACCATGAATCATTATTTTGTTAATTGGGAAAGTCTAGACATCAAGCCATATAAGTGAAACATGAATATATTGTATAGTCTAAATTGAGGTTAAGAAAATCTAAAGCTTATTTTTAAAATTATCAAGTACACTTTCTGAAAATATATGGGGCAACATATTATTATAAAGCCATTTATTTGTCATGTGAAGATTTATTATTTTTAGAGATAGATCATCGAGATCTTCTTTCCGACATCTGGTCGTGCCCTAGCCAATGTGTCACTGGAATGCCTCCTCCTCTACATGGGGAGTGGCCTCTGTTCCGGTCTGTATAGAAAGAGGAGGCAGAAAGACAGCTTCCAGATGACTACTCCTTTTATTTAGCAATAACATTTTAATATATATGACATTTTAACAATAAATATTTTATATCAATAACAATGAAATTCATCAAAAATAATATTCATTACAAATATCTCTGAAACTCAAATATAAGTTGACCCCCCCTCCCCCCCCCCCCTAAATCTATTAACTTCGCTGGTGAGAATGCGGGCAAATTTTACGATTTAACTTTCCTGTATAAAAAGAGGAGGCAGACAGACAGCTCCTAGATAACTACTGAAGAGCTGTGTTTCGCGCACCCTTATCTTATACGCACGGACATTGCACTTAAACGTTCTCTTCCTAATAAGTAAATGCGATCAAGTGCATACTAATGACCTGACGCACCGTGGTCAGTAGTAACATTTTATTTATATTTCTGATCAGGTGTTGACAGGCTTATCACAGGGCTTTATTTCACATATCTCCAAAAATATAAATAAACAAACGTTATCTATCTAACGCATGTGATTTAACCAATTTCTGTAGAATTTTCGTTATGATACTATGCTACATCACAACTTGAAGACGCTTAGATACATGTAAATTATTTTATTTTGGAAGCTCTTTATCTTTTTTTAACTATTTTTTTTTCGTTCAAGTCGTATCCAGGACGGCTGTTGATAGAAACAAATTCATGATAATAATTGATTTCCCCTGTATTTGTCGATAATTTAAAGCACTAGAAGCTTTTTGACTACATGATCGCTCAAGCAGAGATAAAAAAAAAACCAAGAGCGAACAAAGGAGAAAATTTTGCTATCGGATGGTAAATCTCAGGTTAGGTAATACATTACTTGTACAAGTGTGAATGCCTACATGACTAGCAATATGCTCGCATTGGTGAACGCTGCTTAATGTTACACACAGGTAACATTCTACATTCTATTTATCAAGAAATTATTAGTTTGTTAAGTGTTAACTGCTAGTTTACGAGTCGTTTAACAGTATTGTTACGAAATGAAGCACTATTCGATATGTTCATCAATTTAAAAATTTCTATAAATTTGTGTATTCATCAGAGTTAAGCAGTAGATATGAATATAATGTATATCATCTTTACTTTAATAAACTTTGTTTATTCAAAAACGTGTTTATGCATGTTTATTAAAAGATTGTTAAAGAATTATGAAGTATGCATGTCATGAAATACATAGTTTGTTAATTGTTAACTGTTGGTTGATATGTCGTTTTAGGACTACCATTATTAGGGAATGAAGCAGCACTTTTCGATAGGTTTTTCTTCAATTTTAGAATTTCTATAAATTTTAGTATCCATCAGAATTATCCGTTAATATCAAAAAATTGTGTATCTTTTACTTCCCGCTATTTAAGAGTGTTTTATGCATTTTTATTCATATATAGTTTATTAATTAAGAACTTTTTCTGTCATTGACTATTATTTCTAATTAGGATTGTAACTGACCGTTTGTGGAAAACGTCGGGCTGCTTCAATCCATTGACTTAAATAATACGATATAAATTTGTACAAAGTCGGTACCAAATAAAAAAAGACTTGTTTTTGTTTAGCATCATTACTTTTAATATTTTAGTATTTTCAGGACAGAAAGATGATGATAAAGGTGTAGCGTTTTTGTTTGCCTTTATTTTTTGCCTTTCTTTATTGACTAGATTTAAAAAAAATATTTTTGAACATGACACCATCGTTGTACACATTGTAAACAAGAAGTTTATGAATATGAATACTCTCATTAAAGACCTTAATTTTAAATGTTTTATCCAAATGACGTCTTAGACTGATTCCGTGGATCATGCGAAAAAAGTCTGTCTTATTCGGATATTTGTTATAGAAAACACGATGCAAATATGTATTCAACAGTCCTATTTAACGTTTGTAATGAAAGCTATGTCATACCACAATTTGAATATCGTAAAAATAGAATTATTTTTTGGTTTATTAATGTCTTTTTGCAACATATGTATTATTTTATTTAACGTTGTTTGAACAGCAATTGTTAAGATATAAACAAAATGGACAAAAACAGAGTGTTCATTCTTTAGAGCCTCTATTTGTACAATAATAAATTGTTTAAATTCCTCTTTATTGTTCTGATTCTGGAGAATTATTACATTACATTTACCTTTCAAAGTCTAAAAATACGTCTTACAATTTCGTCTCAAGTCTTTTTTCTGATTCCACCCTTATAAGGATTACAAGGATCTACATCTCTGTACCCTACTTGCATGTATGACGTCATTGTGTTAGTACAAAATGACGGAAGATCTTCTTTTCTTTAAATCAACTGTTAAAATTATTAACCATTGATAAACCTTAATGAATTATTTCTAGATATCCTGTTTATTTTTTTTGTGGACTAAGTGGTGACTCTTCTGCAATACTTTGTACAAACTGTTATGATTTTTTTTTCATTCATGTAGTCTATACATTGAGTCAAGACAATTTACAAGTAGCAGCATCAGGAAGTCGTACAAGTGTTATCAGTGGTACAAGATAACTCATACCTAAATTGTTACATTATATCATCTGTATTCTTAATACAATACTCACTGATATCTGAAAATACTACCGAGAGGAAATTTAGCAACGCCTGCGATATCGTTTGTGTGGCCACCTTAACTACACCCAACTGTGCAATGCATCCTGGCAAAACTGCCTCTATGCCTCATGATTGTTATACATTCAAATGTCTTGAATATTTTGTACATGATCTTCCTTAACATTTATGTTGAATTATCTACAATAAAATCTGCTGTTCGGTTAAGAATGCACACATGTTTTGTATGCACCATGTCATATGAAATAATGTATAAGATATTGTATTTACTGAAAACCTACACTAGAGTATCATATAAAATGGTATCCGACTCTTAACAAGGAAGTCAACAAAACCTAGATAATAAAGATAACGGGACACAATTGCTAAAAAAATGTTAAGTGCTTTTCTATTGTCATTTTGTAATGCTTAGGTTAAATTGGATGAAGGAAATTGAAAACTAGACACAATAGGCGAATTTAGAAATACATATAAAATGACGCCTTTGTCATTTTTAATACTCGGTTTAAACTTGCTTGTACATTAAATATATAATATACCGGTCGATTGACACATTGGTCTTATACATATTAAGTAAAAATGCATTCATCACCTAAATGATAAACCTTTAAATACTGGACCGTGGTCCATGCAAACGTTTTGTGAATAAATCTTTGTAACACACTTATTAATCGATAATTTAAAGAAAAATAATGAAACTGACAAGAAGCTATCTATCGTATGGGAAGGTTTCCACATACATGCCACTAAATAATGTACAAAGGCATCATAGTTTGATTGTTCTAATTTATTTTGAAATGTTATAATATTTAGGCACCTATGATTACAAATATATAATATCTCAAATGAAACATAATCAAAGGAATCACCGCAAAATACACATAACAAGCTCTAAATTAAAAAAACCAAGAAAATCATAAATAGAAAAGAATACATAAGGCAGTGGAAGCATTATTGTAATACATTTTTGACCACGAAGTAAAACTCAATATATAGAAATACAGGTTTATGTGCACCTGTAATAGACAGTGACTGGGTATGTTGAAACTTGTCAATGATTTTGTGTTTGTCATTGATCATATGTCACAACAGCTATGTTTCTTAACATTGGCGGATTAAAACAATGGCAACGATTAATCAGTGAGCTGTGTCATTACAATATAGGTTTAAAATATTCACATTGAATATCGTTTTATAATGTAATCAAGATATCTTACAATAATTGCTTTTTCAAACACACAATTCTTTAAAATGAGTGATACTCCCTGAGTTATGAAAATCTACACCACGATTTAAAAAAAAAAAGATAGGTCACATAAGGAACAGGCCGAAATACTCAAACTGTGTAGACACACAAAAATGTCGTGGATTCCCGTATATTAAAATATTTGCATTAGTATGCAGTTCATTTCCACATAAACACATAGCGATATGCTTTACTAATCTACTCCGTTCTCTGTTATTAAGTATCTAAAACACATTTAACTCACCAAAGGCATGGGATAACGTAACAAATCCAAGAAACACACACAGTGAGGCCATTCTTGAACGTATTTACCAAATAGGAAGTATATTAAAACATGTAGAAAGAGCTGTTCGGAAGCATTCCATGCAAACCATTTAGGACATTACGCATGCAAGCTTTCTAACAGATAAGTGTCAATTTTAATTTGCTACAAGTTATCTCTTACACAGGGGTTGAGTTACACATTTCTGAATCGCTGTGTGATAGCTAATTGAAGCTCAGGAAAATAAGGAAGAAAATGCTTTTAACATTATCGTTTCGTTGTACATAGTTATTTAAAGAATAAGGAATCATTCTTTCAGTATTTTAAGGTGATAATTTTGGTCGGGGCGTGATCAAATCCAATAAAGCCCGAAGGGCTTTATGATAGATTTGATCACGCCACGACCGAAATTATGACCTCATCATATTCAAAGATCGATTCCTTACTACTAATATTTATATAATTTTAAGCCATCGTATGATTAATTATTTAAATATAATTTAACAGTTGTTAATTTATTTTTATGGTAATACCATCAACACAAACTATGCCCCCACAGAGCGGACGTCCAGGCGACTCGACTCCACGCCGCGGATAGAGATGAGCCCCAGACAGTAGTGCAGGCGGCAACCCCACACGCACTTACAAGCCCAATTGAACAGTCAGCGCCACAGGCGCCCACAACGAGCGTTTGCCCAATACCGGTCACTGAGCCACCTGTGCCCACAGGTAATTTAACTCTTGTTCCCCTGACTCAAACCACACAACCTCGCCCTTACCTGTAGGGTCTACTCAATTTTCGCTGGGATACTATGTTGACCCTAGCACTAGGGATAAGATCATATCTGGTAAATACATTAACTTGGGGACATTGCTCGTTAGGGACCCAAACAAATGTCATGTTTCATCCACTCTTGCAATAGATGCAACCGGCCAATTTATTGGCCAACCTAAATCTCAGCACAAAATTCAAAACATTGATCGTTGGACAGATGAATTCATTATCTTCAGGAGCATTTACACAGCAGCACATCCAGAAAAAAATACAACAATTCTTAAAGTACATGCATGACATTAGGCTAGGAAGCTAGAAATCACAGGCCTGGCTCATATATGACGAACGGTACCGCCTTAGGGTCTCCATTAACCAAAACACAGATTGGGGTGTACTTGATCCTGAGTTATAGATGATTTACATGACACCCACTGCACCCCGGACCCAGAGATACAACCAGACTTACACCTCAAACAAAAGGGTAAACAGCGATAAATGCTTCGACTATAATTTCAAAGGCGCATGCTCCAGGCCAAACTGCCAATATGTACACAGATGCCTTAGGTGCAATAATGCACACTCCTCAAACACCTGCTCATCGGGTACGCCTACACAAGCAACCAAAGTTAACAGGCCATTTCACATCAACACACCAAACCAAGGCCAACCCCCCTACCAATACAACAACCCCTCAGCCAAATTCCCTCGACACCCCAAACAATAATATCCTTTGGTCTCTGGGAAGCACCCCAATCCTCATTAAGTCCATTGCACAGTATTTACAACATTACCCAGATAGGCAAGCCGCACAAACCTTGAATACTGGTTTTAAGGAAGGATTTAAATTGTTGTATGCAGGACCTAACTTCCTGTTTTTTCTCACAACTTAGTATCAGCCAATCAATACCCAGATATTTTGCAAACAAAAATCTCTAAGGAGGTGGATAAGGGACGCATGGCTTTGGGGATGCTTACTATTTCGATAAGATTTTGCCCTTTGGCTGCTAAATTTCGTTTAAAATTTTGGAAACATTTTATTTTCTACATTCGTCGAATGGTTGGTCAGAAGGCAATCTGGTTTAGAAACCACCCACCATTATCTAGATAATTTTATTTTTGCCGGTCGGTCCGATACCAACCATTGTCATATGCTAGTCGACACATTTCATAGCCTATGTACAGGTATGGGTATTCCATTAATAAGGACAAAGCACAGGGGCCTACAACATCACTTGTGTTCTTGGGTATGGTCATAGATACAATTCAAATGCAAATTCGCATACCACCACCAAAGATTCAAGAAATGTTGTCAATTCTTATACATCATATTCAGAAAAGAACAATTACCGTCAATTCACTGCAGAGCATTGTAGGTAAACTTAATTTCTTTGCCAGGGCTATACCATGTAGTCGAGCATTCAATAGACGTTTTTATAACGCTATGATTGGTAAGGTTCAATCCTATCACCATGTTAACATTACCTCTGCAATGAAAATAGATATGCAAATGTGGCTCGACCTTCTGACCAATTTCAATGGGGTTGTATATTTCCGGGATTCCGAATGGAGTTCTCAAGAAACACTTAAGCTTTTTACAGATAGCTCTGGGACAGCTTCATTAGGATGCGGTTCATATTTTCAAGGGCAGTGTGCAGGTCTTCCATTAGGTAATGCATATTCAGCATTCCCCTTCACTCAACTAACCACCGCCTGTTGGCAATCAACTATCATGTTCCTTCCCTTAAGATCTTCATTTTAATTGGCTATTTGTATGTATCATTATTTTAACAAAATATTTGCATTCCTAAACAAATTTTATCCAAGTGGTTGCAGATTCAGTTAATGTGTGGATTTTGGGATCTTCCATTATCAAACAAGCTACAGTAGCAGCCTCACTAAGAATCTACTAAGAACCAACCTATCCATTCCAAATGACAACATATGGTGGCAGGGGTACAGTGGCATGAAACTTGTCCCTAAACTCAAGTAACTCAAAGGTCTCAAATTGCAAAGTCCTCCTCACATTATTGTCATTCATTGTGGAGCCAAAAATGTTGGCAAAACTCGTCTTGACCGACTGTTGCCCATGGTACATGACATTCTGTCTCAATGTACAACATTATTCCCCAAAACCAAATTTGTGTGGTCCTCTACCCTCCCCATGATAACATGGCGCTATTCAACAAACACAAAAGCTATGAACCAAACCCGAACCCGAGTTGACCGCCAAGCAAACCATGGTGAGCCTGGGAGGGGCCTACACCAAGCATCCTCAAATTAAAATCAGTCATACCCAACTTTTTCATGGTGACGGTACCCACCTATCTAAGTTGGGGAACGACCTTTTTCTCAACAATTTACAAGGGGCTATTGAACACATTATGGGGGTCAAAATCGACAAAACCAAGTAATGCAATCTCATCCTCATTGGCATTGGTCGGCCGTATCTATTTGAGGTGGGGATGTGACGCCGTCGCCAATATGTAGGACCTTTGATGGCGGATGCATGTTCATGCATGTGGCGCTTTCGTCAAACCCCACCTCAAACGGAACAGTGTTTTCTAAACCGTGTATCATTTTTGTGGCGCAAATAGCGCTTTTCATCATTGTAACTTTGATACATGCAAATTAATTATGTTTAATTATACAACTGTGTATTGAATGGGGTATTGACCCATTTAACATTATTGCACTTTAATGCAGCTTTGAATTTGAACTCTGATTGAACTTTGACCTCTGATTGAACTTTGACTAATATTGCATTTTAAGTGGCGTTGTGCATTTGTGACCTACCCAGTGCACAATTTAGCCCATTTTGGGGTCGCCACACATGTTTATGTTTGTTTGTTGTTGCGGAGACGACCTTGCGGCTGCTCCCAAATTTTGTTCTTTATAACAGCGCGACCAAATAAGCCAATTACATTAAAATAAATCCCAATTTTTTACTTTGTGTCTTATACCTGTGATAATAAGAATTAAATACTCTTACAGAAGAGTGCAAGGGAACGTAATTAAACTTTAATTTTATATTATTTTTCAATTATTGATAAACCAAATGGTGTTTTAGAACAATTACATAGAAAATTGCGTTCGTTTAGACAGATATTTCTAAAGTTATAAAATTTCGTGTACCATGCCACTATATATTTTTTATATTGGATAAGTCTTTATATAAAACTGTAAATTTTAGATGAATTCGATGTATAAATAGTGTAGGTTTCAATATCAATAGGATGACAATCTACTTGTAGTAGAAATCATTGACTTTCATTGTCTATAGAAAACATTCATTGTTACAGGAAATAAAAGAAATGTTGACTTCTTCATGTTGATTAACATGTCGTTTTAGGACATCTTTGTTATCACGAAATCAAGTATTATTATATATAAATGTATACGTATCCTTCGGAGTTTACAGTAAAGATGATAAAAATATGTATCATATTTGCTTTCATGATCTACATTTACATCTATGTACAGCTGTACTTATGAAGTTCTCCTGACATAGCGTTTTATCATTTAATAGGTTTATTATTGACTGTATATGGTACAACACAGACTTCTAAAATCTATGAACTTTAATAATTCGAATTATTTCTTTTAAACGAAAAATGAATGAAATGACTTAAAATTGGAATAAATACTGAACTATCACAGTTTTACCAAAAGAGTACAATTCAACTCTTGTCATATTTAGAGTGAGCAATGACTCTTCTGCGAAGAATATCCGAGCTGCTATGAAATTCAATATTGCACTGAACATAGTATTTAAGTGAATGAAGTCATTGCACATGTAATAACTCTAATCCGAACACCGTATCTCAATAATGAAATATCAGTCTCTTCAGTCTGAATGCGCTACGTATATGTGACTAACAATACCGCAGTGCAGGAATGACAGCTAATAGTAAAGTGTGCAATCTCCCCCACTTCATCCAAATGTGCATTATACTCTGGCATAAGGAGTATTACTTGCCTACAAACCCCGAGTATTTTGCGCATAATTGTCACATAACTTTGTTGAATATTCTTGTATTTAATCTGCTATGCGGTATACAGTGTATGTAAAATATGTTGGATTTCCTTGTAAACCCTCATTAGGGTATCATAAATAATGTGAACAGGAAAATAAACAAAATAGAGAGATGTAAAAAAAAGCAGGACACAATAGTCAAAAACGCAGTAAAGGTTAAAGGATATTTGTCATCTTTGTAAAGCTCTTATCGAGTTAGAAAGAGAATAAAAGAATACGGGACATAAAACGCATTAGGAAAAAGTGGATTTAAATGTCAATTTTAAACCGCTAAACAAACTGTACTACACTTACATGTACACAAAACAATTAACATACCAGTCGATTGATTCATAAGTGCCATACGTATTTAGTCTAAAACCGAAATAATCACCTTATTTATCTCCCCTACATCACCGAATATTGCAAACTCCATACACACATCGTTAATACACATTTGTAACTCACTAAGTCACAAATACAACCATAGACGGTTAAATGTTACAAGCCTGACTAAAAAGTGTGGGTAAGGTAGCTCCCCGTTGCATTAAACATGGGGATGTATTAATACATGCTAAAAACTCATTAAGAAAGTAATGCCACAACAAAATTGGAGTGAAAACAGTGCGTTATACTTTTTTTTGACTGGGAAGTAAAATTATCAAGATAACTTTATTGTGTTTTTGTAGACGGTCGTAGATGACCTTCCCAGGCCCAGCGTGATGGCGAGTCGATGTGATGTCTGAAGCATGGTTCTCATCTTCGCTAGCCAAGTGTTTTCGGTCCACTCCGCTTCCCATTATCTCTTGGCAAACTCGATGACAAACTCCGTTTTATGATTGTCTTCTACTGCGAGTAGCTAATCCAATAGAAGCGTTTTGAACAGGCGTTTGTTATTAAACTTTTCAAGAATCACACGTGTGATTTTTGGTCAAACATTCGGTGCTTGTAAAAACTGAGGCACAAGTGCTCGAATAAAAAGCCTCCCTAACGATTGTCTAAATAAGTAACTTCAAAAACGATATATTTTATTGATTTGATTGATAAGTTTGTCAAGACTCGCGTGATAGTTTCAGAAGATAAATTAAACACAGCGAATGAAGAAGTTGCCTATTCCGTTAATATAAACGTCCTTGATTAGATTCATTGACTTTAAAGGTTTAACGAGCTGTATTTTATTAAATCATTTTTGTCCACAATATTACCGACGACGATGCCTAATTTTATGGCATATCAAATTTCAGATATCAGCGACTTGTTCACATGTTCCTACAGACACTATTAATAAAACAGTCCTTGCTTTCTCTAGCTTTTATTCCTATTTAATAGCATCATGAATAATGTTCCAATTTCGCAAGTCAACATGTTTTCAAGTTGTATTTATGCTTTAGCGTGTATATCACCCGTCGTATTATTCGATTAAAATGTACAAATGCAAGGGGCGCAACTCCAGTTGCTCGATAGATAGCACCACCACATCACCGATTTTCATAATGAGACCTGCGAAGACTTTATGTGGAGCAGAGTGGACCGAAAACCCTTGGCTAGCGAAGATGCATGCTTCTTAGGAAACTGAATGTCGGATCCACAGAGGTTTTGACATTGGGGGCAGTACAATGGTCTGAGCAATAGCGTACATGTACATTAAGGTGGCACGGGGAATTGTTCTTTATACAATTTATTGCAGCCAGGGGATGTGTGTCTTCGGAATTCTGTAACTAGAAGTTCCCATTTAGCACAATTACCTTTTATTCACTTTTTATAAGGCCAATCAACAGTTTCTGCAGAGATTTACTACTCAAAACCTGTAAACTTTTGTATATACCGCTTTTTATGAGATTTTGATTTTTTTCATATTTCGCCCCTTTTTCACGATTTTTCAGCTTTTTAAACTTTCCTTAGCTAATTCCCTGCAAAGAGTTGACATTCTCATCACATGTCAGTAACTTAACAGTGTATAGTTTACTATGCCCCATCCAGCTACTTTTTGCGTTAGTTAACCTCCCGTCTATAACGTGCAATTTCACTTTGTAAAGTCAACTTAACTGTTATAGCCACAAGTTTTCCATTTGACGTCTGATTTATATGTACTTAACATTAGGGGCCTACATATTGCATACCAATTTCAACAAAAGACATCCCTTTTACTAATAGTAATCAATAAAAACCATTTCATGAATTTTAGCAACACTCATAAGCCTTAAAGTACAGCAACTCTCATTTTTACAAAAATATTATTCTTGTTAAGGTCTTCCGTTTTCAACGGAAGACCTTGTACTGATTCTGTTGGTAATTCTTTTTATTCTTTTTTTTCTTCTAGACGTTTTTTAAAACTCAAATATCTTGCTTGTTTGTTGTCCTATAAAGTTCAAATTTTCAGAGCCTATTGGTACTTACTATTTCTCAATATCTAAGGAAAATCGTTGGAATCGACACTTCCGGTACCGAGTTATTCCCCTTTTTCCCAAAAATATAGGCATTCTTGTGCACGCAAAGGCTCTGAAACCGCTCACAGCATGTGTTACAAAGTCACAAATCTTAAAAATAGAGAGTTTGAACGTTGTCCTCCGAGTTTTGTTTTTACAATGTTCCTCCTTTAAAGTTTCAAAAAATTAATTTGAATTTGTGTTTCAAAAAATGCTGATTTTTGGTTGTGTTTTTGTTATGTAGCTCTTTAGTTTAAAATTTTCTCTAAACACATATAGAACAAAATATGTGCAAAATATCAAGGGCTTTCACTTGACACCATTGAAAAAGGGCTGGCCCTTTAAATTAGGGGTCTAGAGCCCTTAAAAGTTTTCGCTTTATAACTCAAAAATGGTTAATATTTCGCTATAGCTGTCGATAGAAAAGTTGTTCATTATTGTGTTATCAATGTCGTTACAAAATTATTTTGTACCGGTAATGCGTAATATGAGTGTAAAAATCTTGTCTTGTTAACATGTACCTGTATTCATTTGGCAAGTAAGCGAATCGTCTTCGTGCGCATAACGTACATAAATTAACAGCTAAAAGTGCACCAGCACATACGGGATGCTTTGATTCATTTGAAAAAGTGTCTAAAAAGTATACGTGTACATGTTTTTCTTACAGCCTTTTTTTTGGAGTCACCTCTGTTTAGGTCCTATAGTGGACAACCGTTAAGAAAAACAAAAACGAGAAAATATAAACGTTCTTTTTCTTATCTAGTGAGATACATAAACTAGATTAAAAAAATAAATAAATTCCATGAAATAGATTTGAGTCATTTTACTGCAAGCATTTCAAATCGACCTAAATTCTGAGTTGTGTGCGTCATTACATAACCCATCTCGCCTGCGGCCGAGAAAATTGATCGCCAAGGTCGCGGCTGAACTACCTAGCGGTCAGCGGTTATCTAATACACAAGAATCGCGTGTGTCATATGTGATTTTATTTAGCCGCAAACACAAGAATCGTACACAATGACATTAAAGCTTACTCTTCTTAATTTGAATTAAACGATAGAGTGTCAATAAGAAATCGTTCTGTTTAATCATAAAAGCAATGCCATTCTCGAACTGAAGCAGTATCAGACAGATAGATCAACTGTGGGATTAAAGGGGGAAAAACTTATATTAATTCGAGTTTAGTCATCATACTGCAAACATTGTAAATCTTCCTGGGTTCTGAGCTCTTAATGTGTGTTTTACCTTTACGTTAATTATCCGATCCCTCATCCGCGGCCGAGGAAATCGGTCGCGGCTGCACTACCTAGAGGTCAGCGGTTATCTAATAACAAGATATATATATATATATATATATATATATATATATATATATATATATATATATATATATATATATATATATATATATATATATATATATATATATATATATATATATACAAGAACTGTTTCAATTTTATGTTCTTAAAGTTTGTTCACCTTCAATTTATTTAATTAAACATTAGAATGTGAATTGAGAAGCCCCTCTAAAAATTGATAAAAGCGATATTATTCCAAATCAGAAACATCATCAGACATAAATCAATAGTGAATTTGTAATTCTAAAATGTTCTAAAAACTATACATGTACTAATAATGTTATAGATAAACAACGAAAAACCACAAAGATTAAACCTTAAAATGATGATCACCCCTAGAACATAGCCAAGGAGATCCTGCGCGAGTGGACAAGTGGTCCGCGGTAGCTTCGTGTTCTTCTACATGTACTTTATCACACGTGCATGTTTATTGATATTTTGTACGATTCCAACTATTTGTTTATTCGATCGAGATTTTGACCGGTACATGTAAGATTGACTTGTGTTTCAATTTAAGATTGTTTTATTTACCCACGAATATTTCCGCTAAATACTGCTGAGAGGTTTTATAGATATCGTAGAAAGTACTAGTAGTTGACGTCTTCATAAGGTTGCACATAAAAGGAGAGAGAGAGAGAGAGAGAGAGAGAGAGAGAGAGAGAGAGAGAGAGAGAGAGAGAGAGAGAGAGAGAGAGCTCAAAATTGGAAGCATTATTTAGCCGAATTTAGAAAATGAAACAGTCTCCAAGCGTTCAAGGCAGGATAAAAAAAATCAAATATCAAATTAACACATGCGGTACAGGCAATTGCAACTTCTCTGGCCTTTCCGGCAAGTTTGGAAAAACACCTCGAATGTATTAACATCACCGGATGTTAGAATTTTATACAAAATGGAGTCGCTTACCGTTAAAATAAGTATCGGCAAGAAGTCTTGTATGTCGTTTCTGTGTTATATTTTAGTGTATATTGATACCTTTAATGAAGTATAGCTCACATCTCAACTGATCATAAAATGTGTTGTAATTACAGTATATCAAGTTTTATAAAAAGGGGGGTTGTCATGGACGCCTAGGTAATTATAATACATTCGAAGTGTTTTTCCGAGCTTGCCGGAAAGGCCCGAAAAGTTGCGATTGGTCGTAGAGGCTGACACGATAAAAGAATTGTCCAGAATTGAGGGATTTAGTGATTATTTTTAGAATGTTCACATGAGTTTTTAAACAAGATTTGTTTAGATTTTATCGGTTTCATGATCACAGTGCAAGGGCTTTATCTTTTTTTCAAAATGCGACGAAGACCTATTTTTGGCGACTACTTAACATGTGTACATTTTTCTCCTCAATGTATGTCACTTTCCCACCCGTGTGTTTATTCGGTCAGTCTATGCTAAGTCAATCCGCTCCACGTGCGACCGAAAATCTCGTGTCGCGTCTGCGCACATAGCTCAGAATATTGCCCCCGGGCTGCAGATCAGCAATTGATAAATAATTGAGTAACATTTGGAAGGATGCTTTCACTGCAGCGGTCAATTGTTAAACAATAAGTGTCTAAATATTCGATGTCAATCAACCTCACATTAAAGGTGCGATATCGTAATCTGAGAATGTGGCTAAAAAATTAACCTGTTGAACACGCTAAACTTCTATATATAGTTATGAACAGAATAAAATATATATTATCAGAGACATAAATAACTTAATAAGTTATTTATGTCTCTGGTTTTATAAGTTAATAGTTTTAAGTCAAAGATTAAATAAAATTTGTTCTCAGGATTAGAAGTAATGATATACAACTACATTAAGCAATAAAGTCGGTCGATCGTCATTAAATCATCAGAGTACTGCAAGTGTCGACAGTTTCTCATTTCTTTGAAATAATTGTAGTAGTTCAATTGACTTGTAGACTATAATATAGCGACTTTTCTGCCTCCCAAAAATGTATGCATTTAATTGCGATAGATATTTGTTCTTGGGGATTTTACTTACTGTTATATGCACATTGATAAAAAAAATCATTGAAGTTGTGTAGTATGAGGTTGTAATGCAGATTTAGTGACCTAAACCTCAGCTGAATATTTTATTTTTAATCTAGCTTGTCAAAATGGGAGATTGTTAACTTGTAGCTTGTTAACTCTGAAAAAGTCTAGAACAGAAGAAATAAAGTCTTTATAGCTTTCGCTACATCTTCTTATTTATGTGTACGCGTACATAAAGCTATTTTAGATTTTTTTTACTGTATAAAAAAGTGTTGTTTTTCCTAACCTTAAATTTAAATCTATAGAAATTCAATATTTACATGAAACATCTCAAAAGCTTACCGCTTGGAAATCATTTAGTGGTGCAAATTGACAAATGCCCATGAAAAGACATTATTGGACCCCAAGGGTTTATTATCCTTTCCGACGATGATGAGAAGAACTCAAATGTGCATACAAATCAAACGTATATTTATATGTGATATGATAGAAATAATTGAAAAATATAGGTCTTTTTTGTGCCGCATAAAACGGGCGAAAAGGATTTTTATACCCCACGAAAATAAATTGAAGGGGGGGGGGGGGTAAATAAAAATCACCTTGTCCGTCCGTACGTCGTGTCCGGTCTATATCTTTCTAATGGAGAAACATTGGAAGTGTTCTTACTTCATACAAATATTACTCATTACCTGACGAAGCGTCATGACCTAAACCCAAGGTCATTTGGACAACGTAAAGGTCACTGGCAGGAAAAGTGCAAAATTTGTTTCCGGTCCACTTTGGAATTTCTTACTTCACACAAAGATTGCTTATGAACTGAGGGTGTTTAATGATTTGTCCCTAAGTCATTTAAGGAGAAACATTGGGAGTTTCTATTTCATGTAAAGATTCCTGATGATCGATGATGTATCATGAACTTGACCCAGGGTCAGTTGCGCAAGTTCAAAGTCATATTAAACATGTGTCATATCTTGTATTAATGGAAATGAGTAAAAGCTAGAGTTTGACATAAAGATTACTTGTGACCTGTAAATATACCCTGCCTTGTCTGACTCACTAAAGAAAAAGAACCATCCATTATTCTCTAATAGAGAAATACGTGAGTAATGAATTCTTTCTTAGCGGGGATATCATTTGTGAGCTTGCTAACAGTACCTTTTAGATGGTCCAGTGGGAGCAATGTCCCCCTTTCTCTCAACCAAAATTTCCCTTCATGCAGTTAACGCTTAGAAAATTGATTTTTGGTCATTTCCCCCACCGCCACATCCACACTTTTATTATAATTAAATCAATTATATACATGTACATAAATGATGTACTTTTTAAAGTTATCCTAAACTTGAAGTAAGTTAAACGAAGAATTTGCCTGGTATGAAAATAATACTTTGAAATTGAGTTTCGATTTCTTGAACTTACTATCATCATATTGATAATCCAGTATCATTAAAAACCATTTCCCTTCTCCTTACACTCGCCAGGTTCTGATAGACCTGTATCAATAACAGACTATCTCCACTTGACCTCCACATTTACATACAATCTAAATAAACACATACTTAGCAAAGATATGCCTTTATCTGTTTAATGAGTGGTGCAATACTCAATCTAGAGGTTACATAGAAAACAGGCATGAATTAATTTTTTGTGTGTCTCCATTTGAAGAGTTCCAATCAATTTTCTAAAGCTCTAATTGGTAAGAAGAAATGGTCGTGTAAAGATGACCTTTTATCAATACAGGGTCTGTCAGGCTCTGACAAGTGTCAGGAGAAGGAGGTGTTTTAATCAGACTGATGGACAATCCTTTTGCGAGACGAAGTTGCAACGGAAGACCTACTCGTTGCTTTGCAACGAGCTCGGCTCTAGTTTGATATTATATTTAAAAATTGAAAAACCCAAACATTGATTTACTAATCAAGCCACAATGTCTTATTACAGCATTTAAAACATTTAATGATGGAATCTAGCACTTTTTAATAAGTTATTCATCAATACCAGAAGATTTTATAAATAAGTACAGGAAGTAAACCCCAACTAAACCCTGGGTTTACTTTCTGGGTGGACTAGAGTGGACCCAGAGTAAACCCCAAGTAAACCCAGAGTGGACACAGAGAGTAAACCCCGATCAGAAGAATACCCTGAAAGCAGACGCTGCATGTTTATTCGGAATATACAATGGCAGGAATTACAGGCAGTAGGATGATAAGATAAATACAGGTCTGCTTCACACTTCAGTGCGTAAAGTTGACTACAAAATCAATTCATAAATAAACCCAAAGTAAACCCCGAGTAAACCCAAAGTAAACCCCGAAAGTAAACCAGGGGTTTAGTTGGGGTTTACTCTGGTGTTAGGTTGGGTCTGATTGGTACTGTAGGTATCCATTGGGGTCAGCAGTGCAGACGAATTAAATAAGGATTACCTCTACTTTTATAAACCATACTTACTTAAAGGTACTTATGTGCATCTTTTTAATAGATTGTTTAATTAATAAAGAGTTATGTGAACTTTTCTGATTTATTTTAGTTGGTTACTGACCATACACGGATCGAGTCGAGAATAGACTTTAATGATGCCATACATTTTTATCGTAAGATAGTAACAAACCAAACAAGAGTTTTCTCGAATACCATAACATAATTAGACTAATAATTTTACGAAGAAAAATAATTAAAGAGTGTTAGGTCTGTATATGTGCCTAAAACATTGTCGTTTATTCGCTATGTAAAATTCTAATGAATGTAAAATACATTGCTAAAGATGGTTTTGTCGTTTTAATTTCCGTTAAATTATGGGTTTTTTTATGATTTGAACGTCGAAACCATTTTTAGTCAATATCAATGTACAATAAGTTCTTGAATTGTGTCTAATCAAAATACAATAATTCGATATACAGCTGAAATTTTGCAATAAACTAATGTTTTTATCCTTAAATTGCCTTATTGTTTTGAAGCCAGAGATAAAAGTTGTCATTTCTTGTTAACAGTGGCGTACTATACCCATCAAGTTCTCCGCCAAAACGAAACTTATATACTTTGTGTTTTCATGAGACGCTTCGAAAATATTAATTGATACGGTTAAAAGACTGAATAATGCAAACGAAAAAAATGCACTCCAATTGCACAGGAAAATGAAATTATTGACATCAACATGACACATTTATCAACAGACTAAATACTAGCAACGGTTGCCGAAACCAATTAAGAGTATACGCCTGTAGGAAAATGTTTTGTTCATTTGAGAAAAATATGTTACACTTAGAGATATAAAATAAAACAGCTATAGAAATTTATACAAATACATTAAACCAACAAAATTACTTCCAGTTGACATTGCTGTATTTCTTCATTGATGGAATGAGTATGAACTTAAGTAGTCTAAAAAATGAAATTCGCTTTGGAAAGTATACACACAGTTTTCTTTGATGACATACATGTAATTAATTTTAATTCATATTGAAATTAAGGTAGCATAACGAATACGTTTTGATTAATGCTTCTATAAAAATTATCGTTAAAAATCGGAGATTGTTTTTACTGCATATAGGTGTTAAATTATATAGCAAGTATTTATATAGATATATATGTATACTGTGCAAACTATACATGATCGAAAGTGATAAATTACAGTCTAAATTACATATCTTATCAAGAATTAAGGTCTTAATTTCATCGGCGGGTATTTTGCTGTTAAAAACCAGGACGATTCCATTTACTGAATATTGTTCATGCTTAATCAAAAAACGTAAAATAGTTTCAAATTATTCATCGTAATGTAATATTAAGGTATCCGATCCATAATTCAATAAAAATTGATGCCTGGAAAGCATATGCATTTTTTATTGGATATTGATGACCACCCTGTGGGGTATACAAAAAGTAGGTCAACAAGGGTGATAACTCATAAGGGGAGATAACTCTGAACTTTTTCGAAAATTCAAAATCGGCTACTTTTAATTAATTTTATAACAAAAAATGAATAAAAAACATAAGAACTAAAATCAGTTATCTTGTGTATTTTATCATGTACATGTAAATACTTCAAAAAAACAATTTTTTTTTTCAACATTTAAAATTTCGGCAAGTATAGTTATGCAAAAAAGCCATAATTTAGGACATAAGAAAAAATAACATTTTTGGTCGATTTGAATAATTTTTATTTCTGTTACATATCTGGAAGCTATAATATTTTTTGTGTTTAATCAACAAGGCTGCTATAGTAGTTAAGAATAAATAGGTCATCATGGACGACAACTCACAAAGAGAGATAACCCATTGGCAACTTTTTGACAAAAATGTTTTTTCGAAAGTTTGGTTAAAATATTGTCATTACAATGAATGTATTTCACTTATTTTTTTATGCTGATAAATAATAGAAATATTTGTCTCCACAGTTCATGTACTTGTAAACAGACACACAGATTTCAAACTTGGATTAAAAACACCGATTAATAAAATTCATTTGCTAAAATATGCACACAGTTTTGGAATACATTCTCCTAACACTTTTTTGTCTGATGTAACTCTTGGTTTCCCTAAACTATTTTTCATAGAAAACACATCTACTAGTCCATCTTCACCACTTCTCTTGAATATAAGTCTCAGATGTCCCAAATTTAGTCCAGATCCAGCGATATTTTCTGTTGTGCAGGATTTCATGATTTTTTCTCTGATAAGAGGGCGAAGGGAAGTGATGTTTTTAGACTTACAAGAATTGAATTCTTCCTGAAGAAATTGGCATTATGTATTATAAGAATGTTTTTTAAAGTCTGAAACAGACAGAAGTGCAGCTTGCATGATTTCATCTGGCATGATGACATAATCGAGAGCTTTATGTGCATTGTAAGTATGACCACAGAAAAGCTGTGCTAGAAATTCTTGCTTATACTTTTCAAGTTTTGGGAATTTCTGTCTGAAGAGAATAAGTGAATCACAAAAAGCTGAGACTTTAGAGCAAAATCTAACTTGCAAACCACAGCTACGAAATGCGTTGCATAATACTCGAAAATCAAATGTTCGGCCATTGTGTGCTACAATCACTACGGTAGGAAATTTCTCCAACCACTCCAAGAAATCTACAAGTGCAGTCTTTATTCTCACAAAATCAACGGGCTCACCACGGTAACAAAGAACTCCACCACTCCAGGTAATGTTGGTGACTTTTTCAGCCATTGGTGTAATAGGCAGGTCTGGAGCCACATATCTTGAGAACTGCTCCTTGGTATTGCTGTTCACAGCAGCTATCTGAGTGATGTGGGGCATAATGCCATGCTGAACTGAAAATATAAAGATGCAAATACTGATAATAGTCTATTTGTATTTGGTTGTATAGCTTTGCTTTTTTTTCTTTTTTTTTTAAATATTTGAGAAAAAAATATTTACTCAGGCCAGTGGTTTCCAGATCTAAAATAACAATACTGGGTGCTGAGCAGTTTTTCAAATTCGAAGAGGAGGAAAAGCAGGGCTTTGGCACATGATCTGGAATTTTTCTATATCCTCTTCTTTCACAGAAAGTCCAATTTCTAAAACAGATATGGTATAAATAATATACAAACTTGTCCATACTGAAATAATTGTGAAAAAATGTCTATAACTGTCAAATGACAAACCAGATTGATAAGGCAATCCTTCAATTGCTTCATTTCCTCCCTTCGAGGTAGACCTCTCTTCCTTCAAAAATAGTCTTCTTCTTTTTCTCTCTGGTAATCTGGCCCGATTCTTTCTCTTCATTCTGTCAGCATCCATCTTCTTTGCATACGAATCACAGAAGTGTCCAGGAGATAGGCCATTCACAGGATGAATGACCATCTTTAAGTCCTCCTTAAAGATAGCTTAAAGGTGTTTAAAGGTAGCTTAAAGACGATCTTTAAGCCACCTTTAAGCTACCTTTAAGCTATAAGTATTGCTTAAAGGTGGCTTAAAGAAAGCGTAAAGAGGGCTTAAAGGCAGCTTAAAGACTATCTTTAAGCCACCTTTAAGCCACCTTTAAGGACAACTTATAGGTCCTTAATTTCCAAACTTCTTTAAGCCACCTTTAAGCCACCTTTAAGCTACCTTTAAGCCACCTTTAAGCCATTAAAAAAAATTTAATTCAATTTTGTGCTTATTTCCAACAAAATGTATTAACTTTATGAAAGAAAAGGTATCAAAACGGTTTTTGTTCTAGAAAGAAAAATGAAAAAAAAAACACAAAAAAAAAACCGGCCACGGCGAGAATTGAACCCGGGACCCTTAGTTTACTAGCATCTCCACACATCCTCTGCGCCACGGCAACTTACATATAAATGAGCGTTTTTATATCCTATATATCAGTGGATATTGAATCACTGTATTGAATGTGTTTACTTCAAAAAGATTTTGACAAACCATTCAGTTTGTAACAATCAATTATATCTAATTTATAAATTCAATGCATGCATGTATTTAGAATGAAATACGGAACTTGGTCTTCAGTGAACAAAAATATATTATACCTAAATGAAAACCGTTAGGTTCACTATAGTAGGCTTTCTTAGTTAATAAATTTAAACCGAGTAGATATACGTTCATCTAATTTATAACTAGGCTATAAAAATGTAAGAAGGAAAATGAAATCATTTCTTTTATTAAATGCATTGATACTATTAGGGTATTTGTTCACTTTCCCGCAATTTCCCGGTTTTCATGATCGCGGCGCCGTTCCAATATGTTTAAATATTTACATGTAATTGTATGTACATGTACATGATTTTTAAACTATCAATTCTATAACAAACAAAATTACCAGTTACCGGTGACGTATTTACTGCATGTGACAATTGCAAATGACTTGTACATACAATTGAATGATGTGCCAGGCCGGGTATATTTGACATATTTACCCTTATACATGTATTTAAATAATCAACCCCTATTTATGATCACCGGTACATTAATTAATTAGCCTCAAGATTTTACTCTTACATACATGTATCGTTAATTTGTAGACGTAACATCTTTGAAACCCAGAGCTAGGAAATAATACTTTGAAAATGAATTACAAATGTAAATTAACTTTTATTCACTAGACTTATCGTATACTCGTACATACTAAGATTCAACGGCTTTAGAAACCCTGACGTGCACCTGGGCACACGACACACCTGTTGTGTATATCTTGTATATTCTGTGTTAGTTCCAGGGGTTTTCTTAAGTTGGAAAAACAATAGACTTTAATTAGATATACACAAACATGCACCTGGGCACACGACACAACTGCTGTGTATATCTTGTATATTCTGTGTTAGTTCCAGGGGTTTTCTTAAGTTGGACAAACAATAGACTCTAATTAGATATACACAAACGAACAAAACTTTGTCTAGACAAACAAAGCAGTAATATCCTGCCCGATATAACAAAGGCAGTTGAGAGTCTTTTCATCTTTAACATGTATCTAGCAGATCTAGAGTTAGAAATAATGAAAATTGAAAAAAAAAATACAAACCTTAAACCGATTAACAAATTAAATCATGCATTTTTGGTTCATTATCTTTATTTTGTTTAATAACCGGATGAACTGAGAGAGAGAGAGAGAGAGAGAGAGAGAGAGAGAGAGAGAGAGAGATTGAGATTTTTTTCACCGATAAATTTATAATAGGAAACAAACATACTTTAATTAGTTTTATGCACATATTAAGATACAGAGACTGCGCTCATACCTACAATTATAAAGAATTTTATAACGGCAATCTGTGTCCATCAGAGCGGTGCTGATGATAGCGATCTGTGTTTAATGGAGCGACGATTAAAACCGCCTGGAACACCTTGGAAATTATATTATCACTCGGATGACCCCCTCCCATCTCTATAAAAGAGCTTTTGCATTTAATATATGATTTATTGTTCAGCTTGATCAATATTGACTTAAAGGCCACTTAAAGACAGTGTAAAGGCAGTGTAAAGAGAGCGTAAATGCCACTTAAAGATGCTTAGAGGTGGCTTAAAGGTGGCTTAAAGGTAGCTTAAAGAAGTTTGGACATTAAGGACCTATAAGCACTTGCTTAAAGGTGACTTAAAGGCGGCTTAAAGGTTGTATAGCCTTTAAGCTCCTTTAAGTCACCTTTAAGCCACCTTTAAGGACTTGCTTAAAGATGGTTTTTCGCCCTGTGATTGCTGACAAATGTCTGAAAGTATTACAATAAGAAAATGCATGAGTTCACAACATTTCATGGAATTAAATTTTAAACATTTAGGATCTCTAAAGAATTAATTATAATTATTTTATTTTCCAACATATTTTGAGTTTTCTGTCTTTGAGTCATAGTGTCATTTTAACAATAATGCAAACAATTTAACATCATCACAACTTCAAATCAAAAATTTATCACTGCATATCATTGTAAACATGTTGATGTAATAAAGAAAGTCTATAATATCAATTCTTCAACATACTAAATCTGCAGGGTCTGAACAAGTGAACACAGAAAGGCAAAACAAAACAAATTAAACAATGTCAAAATTTCAACTAATGCCAAAAGAAATATCAACAGCAGAACAGAACAGACCTGCCAAAATTCCAACTTGTACCACAGGAAATATCAACAAACAGATCAGAAAGAATTGAACATTCATTTTACCTCTGACAAATACTTTCTACCCTCATTAATAAAAGCTGCAGTCGCTTTAACTCTGACGGCTAAGCTCTCACTTTCCCCATAATGGAGATGTTTTGGAACTCTCAGACATGTTTCTCTATTGTCATGCTCACATGCCTGACTTGACCCTAATTCTATATATGAGGCGCTTTTGGCAATGATTGGAGCAAAAATGTCATCGAGGCTCTGGCGTAATAATGGATCCTGCAATGGTACCTTATATGGCAAACTCCTATGAACATAAGTTTCGTTAGGTTTGCGTTTATACCCACAAAATCTCCCGTGACATTTGCTGTGATTACCAAACTGATGTGGAACCAAAGCCACCAAATTTTCTCGCATTCCTTCTTTATCACCTTGATTCTTTGAAAATATGTATTTAATGCACTTTGACAAATGCTGTATTATCTGATTGGATATTTTCACTACTTAAGAATTTCGAAGATCGTACAAAGTTTTTATAATATTTTTGACACAATGATTTTTGTCCAGTCTTTTCACAACTGACAGACCACACTGACTCTTTAGACGGGCAATCAGAGTGCTATCCCCATCCCCTTCAATAATCTCAACTGGCGTACCTTGACTTGACATTTCTTTCAATGCAAGCAGTCCAGCCTCACTTTCCATCATTATAGCACTTCCGTTGTGGTTCCAAACACATCTATGAGACCTTATTCTCTGACCTGCCCTATTTCTTTTCCACCATTTACAGGTTGCACAAGAGCGATGCTTGATGACTGTCTTTAATACTTTGTTCCTTTTACTTATCAGGAAGGTGTGTCCTATTGAAAATATATACATGTTATTGTTACAGACTAGATCTACATTAGCATCATAAAAATGTTGGAATAGTTTGAAAAAAATGCCTGTTAAGCTGTCATAACTCTTTTGCCAAGCATGATCAGCTGCTACAGTCATTCCTGATCGGGTCTTTGAGGGGAATATAATTTTCTTTTTTGTTTTGGTGGATGCAGGTCTGTTAACACCAACATGTTTCTCTACTGGCATGGTTTTGGCAGGAGGTTGAGGGGATGAGCTATTACTGAAAGCATGTTTACAACTCATATAGGTTCATCTATTTCTTGATTATAGAAAATCAATTTAAACAGTTCATTGATTTATTTACCTCTCAGTCAGTAGATCAAATGCTCCTGAATTACATTTTTCAATTAGTGCTGGATCTCTACAAACAAACAAGATATCAGTTTTGAAAATGAAATTTGATTTTTTAAGAATATTAACTTTTATAATCAAGCATTATATGCTTAAACTTCAAATATTTACCCTCTAAATTCATCTTCAATTACTACCACACCAAGTTCTTTATCAAAAGAATCTGCATTTGAATCCATCCCCTGTGCTGCAACTTCTCTGAAATTTGACAAACATGTTATAGATTACAATAAAAAAAAAAGAAAGAAAAATAATTTTAAGAACACAGAACACTTTTTAAAAGTATGTTTCTATGGTAATAACAAGATGTTTACAAATACACACACCTCATTTCATCTCTGAATGCTTTTTGACTTTCATCTGCCATATTCTCATCTGCACATTTCTCAATCATCTCACCAGCCCTGCGTTCCATAACTTTCAGATTTTTATTATTAACTGTTGGTAGATTGAGTGTTGCAAGAAAATTGTTCATTCTCTGTGGACCACCAACTGAATCAATCATTGCTTTAAAAAAAACATAAATTTATCAGAAATACATGCTTGCATAAGGTAGTGTTATATACAGTTGCAAAGGAAAAATTAAAAAAAAACTTGATTATTCTTTATAGGAATGAGTAACAATAACTACCTGCACCGAGCTTTGTATTTACGCAGAAGCTGGGCATTCCTCTCTGGCCTGTCACCTTCGGGTACTACTAAACAGAGAACTCTAGAAAACTTTAGAGAACTCTGGGGATTTTTTCATATTTAAGGTATTTAGAACCTATTTTTGCATTTTATATGATAAAAAAGTTGTATTTTAGTCGAAAATTTATTAATTTATTAAAAATATTTGGATTGAAGTAAATATTAATTATTTCACGCAAAACATCAAGTTGGGGGAGACTAAATTATTCAAAGGATCTCGATCCCGAGCAGTTTACAAGACCATTAAAATTACTCTTTTTTAAATTCTTTCAACATTTAATATGATTCTTAATATGAATTTTATTTAAGGTTAATTATATTTTATAATTTGTAGCGTTAGTGTCTTTATTCTCCGTTTGTGATTTGTTATGATTTTAATTAAAATACTGACTTTTTGCTTGTCGTCAATTTCAAATCTTGATACTTTTACGGCTGAGTGTAATCAAACAACTCTTCTCCATGAATATGCATTTATAAATGGACAATCGAAAGAATATCCGAGATCCACTATGACACTAGAAATTGTAAATATTAATTTAGTGATATAAAGGCTTTAAAAATAGTGCATAAATTGCCTTTTCCTTGCAGAAGAAATTAAAGGGGCATGTTTACAATTGTGGTCAAATTCTATATTTCTGTTTTAATCATTTACAATATGCTTTAGGAATACATTTCTAATGATCAAATGAAATTTAAGAGTCATTCGTTAACGGTAAAAAGCAGGATACATTTTTTCTTTACAATGATAATAACGTACGTAAGTTGTTATATTTATAACAACAGAATATGGTCATTGAAATGTGATAGCTTAATATATATTATGTTGTGTTTTACGTGCATTATTATACCAATGGCTTGAGGTAACCTGTATTTAGAAACAATGTCTAAATGACATTAGATCGGGATCGGAGTTTGACGATCACGCCGAATAGATTTCCTTCGGGAATTTGTCTTTCATTAGTTTAAAATCAACATCAACTTTAATGAGTTTATGTATGTAGTATAACATGTTACTGAACAGATACATGCATAATAAAGCATTTATTAGCCCTTTTAAATGAAAAAACCCCAGAGTTCTCTAGGGTTCTCTAGAGTTCTTTAGAGTTCTCTGTTTAGTAGGACCGGTCACCTTCTTCTGTTTTTTCCCATAAGGTACTCTGTTCACATTACCGCAGTATGTACACTGTACATATAAATATCCCGCCCCACTTTCATTTCTGCTTTCACAGTTTGTAGAGATAGATATAAAGGACCACACAAACATTTCGCAAACATTTCGAAAGACCTTCAATGAGAACACTAAATTCTACAATACGTCGACCTTTCAATATCAGATCATTCGTGCTGATTTTGCTCGCCGCATTCAACTTTTTTAGACCGGGACAACACACATTACACCCGTTAAAACCTAAACACATATGTGCAGATGTATAATTGTGTTCCTCGATCACATTGTTGCTCGCTTTTTTGCTTTCCCTTGCCTTGATTCTCAGCTGACATTTGAACTGCCCGAGTTTGTTCCGTCTTCTGTTTACAGGCGCCATTACGGAAGTTGACAATCTCGAGAATTCTCGTACGCGTTACCTTTAATTTTTTTAATTTTGTTTAATTAATATTCAATTCATTTCTTTTAACATTTATTGAATATGATTTATAATATGTGTTTTTGAAAATTTGAGAAATTTTACATGTTATGTTTAGTTTTACGATCTTATACGACATAAGCCGAAGTTAGCCGATCGAATTATGTATCGGATACCTTAAAATACAGAAAAGTGGCATGTGTAAGCCTTCAGACTGTGTTATCTCTTGGAGATGCTACTCAAACTACGAAGTCCAGTACTTCTTTCACCAAAAGTTTATTAACAATCGTGATCGTACAGTTAGAATTACAACAATTAAAAGCAGCCAAATAAAAGAGTCTAAGAATCTGCTCAACGTCATTTTGCATGGGTATATATAACATTTTACTTATGATAGACAGTTCTGACTAGTTCGGCCCATTTACGACGATCATGAGTGAACATTTAGTGTTCAAAATTAAGATTAATATTTTAATTCTAAACAAAGTAACAAAACTGTCAAAACTGCCAATCAAGGAGTACGGATGCAGGATTTGAGTCTCCGAGTCCTGAGTCTCGGAGTCCCCAACCTAGGTATGAGGCATCACTTACTCATAATACGTTGATTCATACATGGCATAAAAGGTTACAAAGGTTTATATATAGAATACACAATATATGACTCAATATAAAGTACCAGAGCTATCGTTGCAGACACAGAATCGCCAAATAAGACACTTGTTTTTAAACTCTCAATTTAGATATTATTAAGCCTGTATTAT
Organism: Magallana gigas; assembly: GCF_963853765.1. Lineage (NCBI taxonomy): Eukaryota > Metazoa > Mollusca > Bivalvia > Ostreida > Ostreidae > Magallana > Magallana gigas. Next base: position 69,658,918 of record NC_088853.1, on the reverse strand, counting down.
TTACCTGGTTTTATAACATCATTTAGGAATACTACGCAGTGCTACAAGATTCACAGAGTTCATTCTGTTAGTTATCATTAACACCATTCAGTGCGCAGTACCTAGGTACACATAAATATCATAGTGACCAATATGTAATAGTAGCATGTCAAGGTCATAGCATGGCTATCTGTGAACACATGCTTACGAAATTTTTAAAGCTCATTTATTATTCGAAATTCTTTATTTCAAGATGATTCGAAAATAACATTAATGGAACTATGGTTGCGATACTACTGAGTATATATCACCGAAAAAAGGTTACATCATGATTATCAAGTAAAAGGCGGCTGTCAGTTCTTAGTTCCATAACCATTGGAAACTGTTTCTGTGGTTAGAGACAAATGTATTTTTGAATCGCTGTTTTTTGTTATTCAAATCACGATTAGTTTTACTAGATATTACGTTTTGCAATTTATAGGACAAAATGTGTTTGTTTTGGCCATTGATATAACTGTTCATTTTGTTATTTTTTTTCTTTTCATGTTGATGTAGCCAATGAATTTTTTTTTCTTTTTGTAAATTTTGATTTTTAGATTTGAAAATTGCTAAATATTATGATTATAAGCTAAGTTTTGAAGAGTATCGTATGTCTCAGTTTTGCTAAATTCTCCGAGCTCTTGGTATTCACTTCTATTATTCTCGTTGATATAAACGTTGGATACCTCGCCTGCACAATCTTTTTGAACATTGTTCGATTGATGAACTGCTGGTTGTCTAGTTTGCGAATTCCTAAAACTTGTGAAACAAAGCGCAATATCAAACATTGTATCAATCCACTTTTAATTGTGTATAATGTAATCAAAGCATTAAAATTCGGCGCAGTGATTTTTCTCTTACCGTTTCATCGCAAAGTACGTGATAACTACTCCATTAAGAAATAGTAAGATACAAAATGCACTGAGGATTCCATTAAATTCTGACGTTAATTTCTTTTCAGTGACTATAAGTTTTGATACTAAAAAGAAAAAAATATATGTAGTAGATTGTGAAGCATTTAGAAGTACTTGCATTGTGTTTATATTCATCATGGCCCTTTTTTTTTAGAAGAAACTCACAATAATTCGACATTTTTGAAAACCGTAAGCTCATTGTTTTGTTGATTAAATGTTGTTCATTATTAGAAATTGTTTCTTATTTAAAAATCTATCGACAATTTTTATTTTAGTTTAGTGAACAATGCAGATGTATGTTAAAAAAAAAAAACAAAAAAAAACAACACCATTCACATACTGACCCTCTAGGCAGTCAAGTCCCTGCCATCCACTTTTACAGCCATCTTTACAATTTCCAGTGACATGGTGACAGTCACGTGACTTTTTGCAAAACGTGCTGCATTCCTGATTACAATCAGATCCATAAGAACCGAATTCGCATACTAAATGACGATAATGGTATAAACAGTATATACATGTACATGGTATTGGTTGAAAAAATGGTGATTCATTCGGGCAACGAAGGTAGCGGCATTTAAGAAAATAAGAGGAAATGCGGGCTTACCAATATCAATTTTAGCATAAAAATTTATCCCAATTTAGTAGTCAGAGCTGATAGAAACTCTGATATTCTATCATTTCATTGAAGAATAGAATCGTCAGCTCTTAAATAAATGTCTACAGAACTACAAAGAGATACATTTATTTTTTTCACCATCAGTTGAAAAACTGTTTTTAAATCAACTGACTTTTGAAAAGGTAATTTAAAACAAGTTAAAAAAGATCCAAATTAATCAAGTGAAAACGTTTGTTCGCTACAAATAAGGTAAAATTTATTCCACTTAAACTTTTACTTGTTTTAAAATATTTGATAAGTCTTTCTAATAAGGCAAATGATTTTTGGAACATTTTTAAAGCATTTTTTTAAACCATAATTATATGCAAAATATTTAGAATCCGAAGACATTTTCATGTATGAATGCATAGAATAGGTTGACAACAAGAAAAAAACCCATACCATTCTTGCAGAGATTATGCCGATAGCCGGGACTACATCCGGTCCGACAAGTTCCGTCCACATGAGAGCAGTTTGATATATTGGAACAGGACCCACATAATTCGTTACATTTCATTCCATAATTTCCTTTGCTGCATTCTAAATTAAAGTAATGATATTTACATTTTGTCTTTGTGTCTTTGATTGTGATTACTCTACATAATGGTTTTGTACTATACAGTTCACTAAATTCGAATGAGGTGTAATTAGGGCACACGCTTTCGGCTAATTCTTTTCAAATATTCAATCGTACAATTGCTGAAATTTATATAAATATAAGTAACAAAGAATCATTCTGTGAATATTATGAGGTGACGGGGCATGATCAAATCTATCATAAAGCCATTCGGGCTTTACATGATTTGACCACGCCTCCGACCAAAATTATCGCCTTACAATATTCAAAGAATGATACTTAATCCTTAAACAAAACTTTTAAAAATAAGGTTAAGTGTTTGCTGTCTATCTATACGAAACCATAATTATAGTTGAAATAATAAGAAATATCTATGAACAATTATTGCAGTCAAGAAAATATGTACTGATTTTCTTAACATAGTATGTCTAAGCTACTGTTTTTTTTCTTTCATAAATGACTAAAAATGGCATATCTATGCATACGATGTTTTAACGTATCATATGCACTAAGATAATTTTCAGTTTGTTTTTATATATTGTTAGTAAAATTTGGATTTGAATTTCTAAACAGATGTAATATTTATTAAACGTATTCTGACAATAGTCATCACCTTCTGCGCAGTACGGAGTTTGGTACCCAGGGTCACATTCTACATCGCACATTCCAGTAACATGGTGGCATGCTGACTCATTCAAACAATGTCCACAACTATTGTTACAATTTTCTCCATAAAAACCTGCTATACATTCTAAAAACAAATGTGAGTTTTTAAAAGACCTTTCAATTTTCTAAAAAGTAAAAAAAAACATATATTACTTATAGCAGAAATGGGAATGACCATGAGACATTTTATTAACCTTTGTGACAAAATTCTCCTCTCCATCCAGGATGACATCCATTGTGACATATTCCTGTCGATTTGTTGCAGCTTTTACAAGTTACGTTACACATTTCCATACAGTTTGGTCCATAATGTTTATCGTCACATTCTGAATTTAAAAGAGGGGAAAAAAAAATTTCATATATAAAATTACGGTCTTATTAGGCAATAATGATTATAGAAATACCGTCTGTGCAAATTAACCCCTCATAGCCACTGTCACATCCATTCATACAGGTTCCGTTGATGTGATGACATTGCTCTGCGTTTACACAGTGTCCACAAGAGAGGTTGCAATTTTCTCCATACTTCCTGTGACTGCAGACTTTAATACAATATATTTAACAAACATAAATAAGCGTTTCAAAAAGAGGTTTGGAGACTGCATAGAATCATTTAATTTTGATTTAAATACATTAAGTGTAAATATAACAATACAGTGGTTAACTGATTAACCAATTTTTAATCTTCTGTTTGAAAAAACAAACAAATCAGTTATATATATATATATATATATATATATATATATATATATATATATATATATATATATATATATATATATATATATATATAACACTGAATAGAATCAACAACAACACTAGGCATCTTTAAAGTGTCGGATCTAATATATAGATACTAAGCCAGTAAACTGAATATATAAAGCACTAAAAATGGCTAACGACACGAACAATAGAAATTGTCAAATTTTCGGGACAACCAGTCCCTTCTTCAGGACCAAAAAATAAATTACATGAGTACAAAACAAAGAAAACTAGATGCTGTCATTAGACAGTAATACCCGCACCATGTGTTTGCCCCTAAATAACACTGTTTTGTACCAGTTAAATTAAAAATGAAGGCTATATGCAAGCTCCGGTAATACAATTAAAATTTATAATTTTCATAACTGAAGGATGAGATCACTTCCCATATGATAATACACATCGTGACATGAGCAGCACTTTATGTGCAATTTGGGGTAGAACTGTTTGAGTGAATTTTCAGTTAATCAATAATCTTAACAATTTATGTCATAGAAAGTATAATGGTCTACAGAATTATTACAAACAAAATTAAAAATTAAATTATGCCCCCTCCCCGTCGCGGTTGCTGGTTTTAGATTTGCTTCTGTGTGCATACATGAACATCATCGTGTGCAAAGATTTAGAGAAGGGGTGGGAGTGAGGGGTCCAGACCCCCCCCCCCATGAAAATTCATTTATATCAATTGTAAAATAACCAAAAATACACCTTGGACCCCAATGCTTTTACAGACATGTAAACGCTCAAACCCATTGCTCTTCAATGTTAGGTAACATTATTTGGGGGGTAAATATTTAATCAATATTTAATATACTTTATTGTTTATCTCAATAGAAAGTATACATGTACATCACAATATGCAGGTGTCCTGCACCACCTTAAAGCTGTTATTTACCTAATAAAATAGTGCAAGTGGATTTGAAGAATAGGTCATAAAAATACATGCATGTTACAAATGAATGATCTTTGTCTGAAGTTACGTACCGGTACACAACACAGGTCTGCATGTCTCATTAGCGGGTATTAGTTTTACCCAGCTCTTCGATTAGATGGGTTCACGGAACGGAAAACGGAACGGAAGGGAAAACGGAAAATCTTATCTACTGTTATTTACCTCATAAATTTGTTAATCATGCTAAAACGATATACTTTATGTACCTTTTTAATTTTTTTTGAAAGATTAGCAATATTAGATTATTTATTCAAGAATATTTATTTCCTCAAAATTAACAGTACATGCATTGACCACTATATTCTGTCCCAAAATATCCTCGATTCACTTTTTGCTGTATATTTATATATACCTCAGGGTTGAAGCAATTCTCTTTTAGAAGCATTAAACATTCCCATTATTCTTTCTTTAAAACGTCCTCTCTAGCTTATCAGCTGGTATAAATACACGGCTAAAAATAAAGAAGTCTACGGGGTTTCACATTTCAACAGCCCCGGATGATAGTGTTGAAAAATTGTGCAAGGTCTTCTGAGTGACTTCCAAATGGAGACAAGATGTCAACATTTTCCATTATAAATCGTCCAAATGTGCTGCATGAATATTTTGGGATCGACAGACTATAGTCCCAATATATAATCGGAAAATCAAACCAGGCGACGTCTAGAGCTCTCTATTCGGATCATTTGTATATAGCTGCTGGAATAAACAACTGCTTAGTAATGCAAACGTAAACAAAATTGCATTGCTAAAAATACTAGTTTCACAAATTACTAGTTTCACAAATTACCGGGTATTTTAATGTTTACTGTATTTTAAACTTTAATGTCGTCAGTCCTACGGTTTTTTTTCTTCCATCTCAATGATACTGTATCGTCTGTATGATAAAAGATCGTCTAGAACACCGAAAATTCAATTTTGAGGTATGTATATACATGTTCATCATATTTGAAATATAAAAATACTCAAAACACGCATAAAACGCTTTCACTAACTGCGTACGTTACGCTGATATGCCAGCAATACCATATAAGAAAAATAAGTAAAAAGTTATAGCTAATTTGCTCGTTTAATCATGTTAATGTTTCACAATTCGTATACATTTGTTTTTTCTGTTTCCGTACTCAATTAAAGCCAAATGAATACAATGCTATAATTGATAGACATTCATATGAATATTAATAAGATAACAACATGTTGATAATCATTCATTAGATATAAATAAAAGATACAAAGTAAATTGTTTCTGGCCAGTCTATACCCTTTTTAAGCGATAAACGTGATGATATTTTCCATTCCGTTCCGCTTTTCGTTCCGTTTTCCGTTCCGCGTTTTAGCAACACCCATACATACATGTCTGTGTTTTCCGTATGCAGAAATGGATTAGTTAAGATCAGCTAAAGGAATTCATTATTGTGTTTTAATTGGATTATCATTATGATGTTGACCAATTTAGGTAAGCATAATACATGTAGTAGCAGTAGCCCAATATAATGTGATGCCAGCATACATATATGTTCTACTTTCACTTTCTAAATGTGATCTCCCTTTGACAGCATACTGTATCATCATCTTTTAATATTTTAATAAGCTTATCATCGTTACCTATCCTATCGCATTTATAAAGTTTCTGTCATTTTAGTTGCAAAAGTTATTTTTTTCACTTGTCAGACTGCATGCACTATTGAGTTGACCCCATATTGACCCTGTATAAACAATTTCTTATTAAATTTGTGTATTACACGTAAGTAGGTGTAGACACTTATCATTTTTATATGAGTTATAATAGGAAGGAAGGAGTATTTCTTTCTTAATGTATTATAATGCATCAAATACAATGTAGGTCATGACCTTATGGGACTGTTCTGACCCCACGAAACAGGAAAATACAAATTGAATATCTTCTAATGTCATTATGATGCATCAAATGGTGTAAAGTACATTAATGATCCCCAGGTGTTGTCTTTAACCCCCCCCCCCCACCCAGCCTTTATGAAATAGGAAATGATATGATACACTGTATATTTTGTTAACTTCTGAGATCTGAGATCCTCATCCCTAAATAAACCATATAATTTATTTTTGCTCTTTGTGTCATTGCGCGTAAAATTGTATGTAGATTATGCCCCCTTGGAGACACCCTGACATTTTATAACTAGAAATAATAATGTATTTTATCTTATTCAGATGTTATACAGTTGTGTTTGATCCATGTGGGTAAATCCTAGCCTAATGATGTCACTGCTTTGTTTAGGAGACTTACAATTGCCCCAAATAGGCGAATACACATGGAAGTGATGCATATAACATTTTGTTTATAAATCTTAAAAATTGAATTAAGCAATTTCCAAAATGTTAATGTGAATCACGAGAGAAAAAGCAATCAAGAAATGAATTAACATTTGCTACTGTACACATGTAAGAATGTATTAAGAAGACTGAATCTTTATAACCAGGTTGGATGGGGGGGGGGTGAATGTGGAGTATAAACATTTATAATTTGAATCATTTATTGTTATTAATTTTAACTTGTCAATGAATACTACTTATTGATCCCAAGGTAGAAATATGACCTCTGATCATATCTCAATAGATCATTTGTCAATTATGCAAAGTGTAATATAATTTTTTTTAAGAATAACATTTTTTACCAGTTTATAAAAGTTTTTAGACACCCAAATTATATTTTGATTTTAATAGATCATTCGACAAGGGAGGGGGGGGGGGACAGTTTATATTTGAGTTTGTTTGGGAGTGGGGGTTCCAAGTCATATATTTGACAATTTTTTAATGTAATTTAAAGTAAGACTAAGCCATACTACAGTCATGAACATGAATAGTATAGAACAGAACACAAACTAATACATCTACATGTATATATACATAGGAAGTATTACAAAACAGATGATTGATCTATATCTGGGTTCTTAAATTGAATCATATATCATGTACCCGGTACATATTATATTATTGTTTTTTTGTTCAAGGCATTTAAGATGGTATGTAGGTCATGATCCCAAGTGCTCTTCCTGAACTTATTAAATATCATAAAAACCATTGAGATCCCCACCTTAATCCAAAGATATTATTCCTCCTTAGGTCATGCAGGCGCATCAGATCATTATGGCATGTAAGTCATGACCCTAAGGGGTCATCCTGACCCCCTTAGAATCAGAAATTGTCAATTATCTTTAAATTATGGATGTTTGATGATCCTATCTCTATTTAATCTTTATTATTATGTCTCCCGAATGAAATTTGGAGACTTATTGTTTTTGTACGGTTCTTAATACATGTATTATTATTCTTCATCTTCTTTTTCTTCTCTCCTGCTATGAACTTGTTTCTCAGAGATGGCTGAACAGAATTGTACAAAACTCTAGGATATGATAGGCCTGCATATCTAGTTGTGCACCCTGGTTTGATTTTTCTCATTTTGGGTTAGACAGCCACTTTTCGGGGGAGGGGGGAGGGGGGTGTCAAAAGGGTGTGGGGTCTAACATTGAACCTTGTAGGGAGAATCGTAGACTCTATTGTAAATGGTAACTTGAAAACGGACAAAGATAATAATATAGGGTTTTCATAATCATATATTGGCTGTTACTGGCAATATATAGGGTTTATTAGATCTGACCCCTGGGGTCATCCCCACCCCCCAGGAATTTGAAATTACCATATATCTCAGAAACTGTTATAATCATGACCCCTAAACCATATATATTCATGTTTCTGATGTCAAGGGGCATCAAATGTTATGTAGGTCATGGGCCCTGTGGGTGGTCCAGACCCCCTCAAACAGCAAGTCCCTTAATATCTTCAAAACAGTTGAGATCCCCACCCTTAAACCATATATACTCTTGTTCCTTGTGTCAAGGGGCATCAAACGGTATGTAGGTCATGGGCCCCGGGGGTGGTCATGACCCTCCTTGAACAGGAAGTGCACAAATATCTCGAAAACGGTTGAGATCCCCACCCCTTAACCATATATATTCTTGATCCTTAAAGGGCATCAAAAGGTATGTACCGGTAGGTAATGGGCCTCAGGATTAAATTGAATTTTTCAAAACCGTAATGCACATCTATGGAACAGTTCCTATCATATCCCAAGATATGATGTGTCTATCCATTAAATCATAAAAGGAGTTCTAGGATCTATGTTTTTTTGAAGTGATAAACGTCAATTTTCTGCTACTTGTTGACTCCCTGGATGAAATTTAAATTTTGAAAACCTTACTGGACATCTATAGAACAGTCCCTATCATATTCCAAGATATGATTTGTCTATCCATTAAATCATAAGAGGAGCTCTTGGATCAATGTTTGTTTTTTTTAGTGATAAACGTCAATTTTCTGCTACTATTTGACTCCCTGGATGAAATTTAAATTTTTAAAACCTTATTGCACATCTATAGGACAGCCCCAATTATATCCCAAGAGATGACGTAGCTACTCCAAAAGTTGTAAGAGGAGTTCTCGGAACCATATTTTTTTGCCAAAAAACGTCATTTTTTGTTGCCCACTGATCCCCTTTATAAAAAAAAAATTCTGGAACCTGATCACGCCTCAATATGACACCCCCAATCATATTCTAGAAGATCATTTGGCTACTGCCAAAAAAAAATGACGTTATTGAAACCAGTTTTTTGGTAAAAAAAAAAACGTCATTTTTTAGCCATTAAATGACCCCCAGGACAAAATTGAAAATTCCGAAACCTTATTGCGCATCTATAGGATACCCTAAAACATATTCCAAAAGATGATTTGTCTACTGTTGAAAATGTAGGAGGAGTTCGAGGAAGAAGGTTTTTTGTGAAAAAACGTCATTTTTTACCAATTATTTGACCCCCAGGACTAACAGAGAATTTTTAAAACCTTTTTACAAAACAACATGATACCCCAAATCAAACTCCAAGAGTTCAGTTTGCTGGTTTATAAGATGTAAGAGCAGTTTGAGAAAGTAAAACGTGACAGACGGACGGACGGACGGACGGACGGAACAGGGTAACAACAATATACCCGAACTTTCTTTAGAAAGTGCGGGCATAACAAAATCTAAAGCTACTACTAAACTACTTAAGAAACAAACTATAAAAAAGAACAGCTACATTTTAAACATTTGCTCACATTCTTAAAGAAGGTGTTGCTACTGTCGCCGATCGCTCTAAAGTAATCAATCGACTGCCAACTTCACGCCTGATTAAGTTAATTAGCTAATTAAAATTGGCGTCCGAGTTAATTAATAAGAATTTGAACCCCCGTTGTTAACTCGTACGGCACTTATGATATAGACTCGAATTTTGATTAAAAAGAGATAAAATTAAATGAAAATAAATAAATGAAATTAAGATAAAAATGATTTACAAATAAAAGGTAGTAAAGAAACTAATAAATGAATGGAAGAGGCGCAGTTGACAGATTTCATGAAATTACTATGTGGGTGTCAGGTGATGTATGGCTATGAGACGTTCATTTTAGTGAAGTCCATTTGTTTGTTCATGCCATCAGGTCTGAATGATTTGAGTCTGTGCATCCAGAACTTTTCTTTGCTCTTCCTCTCCGCGTCTGTCCAATGAGGATTATGGTCAATAACCAATACTGTCATGTCTTCCCATTTGTGGCCACTTGTATTAAAATGTTCTCCGACGGGCTCCTTGACTTTTTTTATCTTTATGGTAGAGCGGTGGTTGTTGATCCTTCTGCGGAGGTCACCTGTTTCACCGACGTATTGCTTAGAGCAGACTTTGCAACTGATGAGATAGATGCAGTTGTCTGTGCGGCAAGAAGTGTTGCCAAATATCTTGTAGGTGCGACCCGTGATGGGGCTTTTAAAACTGTCCGCGTTGGTGCTGTGTTTGCACAACAGGCATCTGGTATCGGAACATGTTTTAAAACCACCGTTTGGCAACGGGTTGTCTAATCTTGCCCTCACTACCATGTCCTTTAAGTTCCTCGGGCGTTTAAACGCAGCCATTGGTGGATCCTTGAAAAGATCAGCCATTCTTTCGTTAGTGTAAAGAATGGGCAGATTATTTCTAAGAATGCTGTTGAGGTTCTTAAGGGCGGGGTGATATGTAGTGACAAGTGGAACCCTGCTTTTGTCTGTTTTCTCTTTGTATTGTAAAAGGGTTTTCCTGTCTTTTGTAGCAATCTCATCAATTGCAGATTGAACTGTGTGGGCTTTATAGCCTCGATTACACAGATGGGATTTTAATATTCTGCTCTGTTCTTCAAAGATTTCATTAGAAGAACAGATTCGTCTGATTCAGGTTGTTAATCCTTAAGGAATTCCTCTAAAAGTATTGGGAGGGTGGCAGCTCGATGGCTTGAGGTAGAGGTGAGAATCAGTGGGTTTGGTATGGAGACTGAATTTTATTTCACCATCTTCCAAGGTGGATGTAGAATACATTTTTGGAACTAGATATGTCCACTGTGAATTTAATCGAATTGTGGAAGGATTTGGCAAAAGTGATGAAGTCATTTAAGCAGTCTCGGTTTTCGACCCATTTCATCTCAATATCATCAATGAAACGCAACCAGCTCAAAGGTTTGAAAGGAGCTCTCAGAAGCAGGTTGCGTTCCCATAAATATATTGGCGTAAGAGGGAGCCATTTTGGTGCCCATAGCTGTACAACCTATTTGTATGTAATGTTTGCCATTAAACATGAAATTGTTCAGCTTGAGAACATGTTCAAGGAGCTTAAGTAGAGAATCGGTTGACGGCTGCTGAATCGTTCTACTGTCCCATACCTCCCTGCAGGCCTCGATACCTTCATCGTGAGGAATATTCGTGTACAAGGACGTGACGTCTATTGTAACGAGAAGAGTATGGTCTGGCAGGCCTGAATAAAACACCTTCCTCTGGTAGTTTTAGTGAAAAATATGGTAATAATCTTTATTTTATTCAAAGGAGCATGGTCACGATTTTGGTCATTTTTTTTTTCAATTTTAATGTTTACAATGCTTCATTAAGGCATTTTTAAAAGGCAACACAAATTTGATTGTTAATCGTTGAGCTATAAGGGAGTTACAGAGCCTTCAATGTTTAGCTATGTAAACAACGTTTTTGTTTTCATTTTGAATGTTGAAGTGAAAATTCCAGTTTTAGACCTCAAATGAATGTGTTAATCGTTAGTAACTGTTAATTCATGATTAAAATGAATATAGATAAGTCAGCTTGAAAAAGATTGTTTACTGGTATATTGAACCTATGTAAACAAAGACAGGGCACGAGCCTTTTGTACATGACAAAGAATTGTGAGCCCTGTATCTTGATTAAAACTCTACGAATGACCCTCAAATTCAATTTGATCATAAAACTCGGCTGGCACCTACATTTCATCTGATCATTAATAATACATTCCTAAAGCATTGTAAATAATAAAAACAGAAAAGAAATTGAACAAAATCGTGACCCCGCCCCTTTAAAAAGTAAAGAAAAATATCGCTGGTTTCAATTTTACATCCATTTGATGCGCAAACAACCCTTTTATATTTAAAAAATAAATAAGAATGATTTCTGTCTGCTAAACATGTATGACAATAACATAGTGATAGGGTATTGTAGTCGCCAATGTCGGTCAATGTCTAAGACACATGTAGCTGCTGAACTTACCATAAACAAATAACACATTATTTTACTTGCATTGTTCTTATTTAGGAATCTTTCACATTGTATACCTGTTTTACATGTCGGTCCCTTGTATCCAGGCTGGCATCCTTCATCACAACTCCCGGTTTCATGATTGCACACTTTTTCATTCAAACATTGTCCGCACGTACTGGCACAGTTTACCCCGTAAGAACCTGCACTGCATTCTATTGTAAAGTATTGTATTTTATGACATAAAATGTAGCAGATAATAAACACATACGTTGCTTTACTGAAAGATATATGAACCAACTTAAATGATTTACTTATCATAATTAAGATAAATAAGATACGCCGATTTAAACAATTCCGAGTCAGTTTGAGTTTAACGTGTATATTAAAAAAATACCTTTATGACAATATATATCTCTCCACCCAGGTTTACATCCAATATCACAGATACCTGTTGTTCTGTTGCAACCTTTACACGTTACATTGCACATTTCTCTACAGTTAATTCCAAAGTAGTTGACATCACATTCTAGAACAAAGATAGGATATTTAAAGAGCAGACGGTTCTCATCTTTGTTGTTCTATTCATTCAATTACCCTGAGTACATATGATACATTTAAAGCTACTGCAAAAGCTATCCAAATCCGAATACATAGTCTTAAGAGAATGATTTTATGATGATGTGTTACCTTTTGTGCAGAGTTCACCTTCGTATCCACTGGCACACCCATTCATACAGGTTCCATTGGTGTGATGGCATTGCTCAGAAACAAGACAGTGTCCACAAGAACTGCTACATCTTTCCCCAAACATGTTTTCATCGCAATCTGTAAGAATTGTATGCATTTCAAATTGTTAAAGCTTCATTAGATAAAGTAAGAGTGAAAACACGACGATATAATTCGCAAATTGATAATCAAATGCTTAAACATCATCCTTGTTTATCTGCTATATTCAGTAGATATTAAATGTAGGAAATATACACAAGAAATTTGAATTCACAAACTATTTTTGCCAAATATACAAACAATGACTAATACATGTATCATGCTTTCGGGACACCGGGTCCAGTCTGAATTTGCTATGGATGTCCTTTTAATTTTGAAATACATTTTGTCCACTATCCGAAAATGCTCTGTTCTTTTTTGGCATCATACACCGTCATTATCAATTTTCTGGCAATATATAAACTATCTATATCCAACACTTTCAAATGCTTAACATGTGTTAGTAGTTACTGTTTTAAAGAAATACCATATCAAAGAATACATCTTAAGACATATTTGAACATTTGAACATTACGTTCATCACAGTAGTCTCCTTTCCATCCTGGATGACACCCTTTGTTACATAATCCATTTATATTGTTACATCCAGTACATGTGTCTCGACATTTCATAGCACAATCTTGTCCAAAATATCCAGTACGGCAAACTAAAAGTAATTGTTTGCTGATCAAAATTTATATATATATATATATATATATACAGTAAAACACGGTTATTACGAACACGCTTATAATGAATTGACGCTTACAGCGAAGTGAATTTCATTCCCCAAGACTCTATTTCATGTTGTAAACTTGACGGATATAACGAATTACGCTTATAACAAAGTTAAATTGTCCGTCCCTGGGACTTCGTTATAAGCGTGTTTTACTGTATATATTTATTCAATTACCCTGAGTACAGATGATACATTTAAAGCTACTGCAAAAGCTATCCAAATCCGAATACATAGTCTTAAGAAAATGATTTTATTATGATGTGTTACCTTTTGTGCAGAGTTCACCTTCGTATCCACTGGCACACCCATTCATACAAGTTCCATTGATGTGATGGCATTGCTCAGAACCAAGACAGTGTCCACAAGAACTGCTACATCTTTCCCCAAACATGTTTTCATCACAATCTGTAAGAATTGTATGCATTTCAAATTGTTAAAGCTTCATTAGATAAAGTAAGAGTGAAAACATGAAGATATAATTCGCAAATTGATAATCAAATGCTTAAACATCATCCTTGTTTATCTGCTATATTCAGTAGATATTAAATGTAGGAAATATACACAAGAAAGGACTAGATATGATATATATAGTAGAAATGCCCCCAATTTTTCTATTAAATATACTGCACGTACATTAACAAATATCATATTTTTTATAAAGTTGATAACAAGCACTAACTATAGAAACTGTTTGATTTCTTCACAAGTGTTGGTAAAATAAAAAAAAAAAGGATGGAATACATGCCTATTTCTGAAAAACACCAAGAAAACCACTATTTTCAACTTTCTTGCGTTCTAAAAAAATATGAGCGACTAAGAATACCACAACAAAATTTCGTCTGTGGTAAGCAATAGATATGTACTTTCTTTGTTTAATTTTTTTTTGTGGTATTCTTAGTCGCTCATGTTTAAATATCGAAAATTCGGAGAAAAAATCGTGTGAAAAATTATAATAATCAGTCTGAATCGATCGGCGTAATTTTTTCCGGAAACAAACATATTGTGACGGTGAAGCTGAACTTGCAGAAGTTAGGTAAGTGCACATTATTTTATGTAGTTACATATGTGTATTTTCACAAAAGTATCAGCAATGTTACTTTTCATTATGATTTTATTTAGTTTTTATCCTTTGAAGTATGAATTTTAATGTGAACAACACAATAAGTATCAAGATTGACGCGGCTTACGTAGCGTTCCTGCAGCACAGCTCGCAGCGACTGCTTGAAATGACTACATACCATATCCTTATAAAAAGTTAAAATTTACTAATTTAGAACAAATATGTATTAAAATAGAATGTGTTTTATTATTTTTTATTTATGAAAAAAGAGGTGTAAACAAACGCATACGTTTTTACAGACGACGATTGTCGCCTGATGTCACTATAGAAGCTATAATAGTAGCCTACGTACAGTGAAATTGTGCACAGAAGCCGTATAGTACTTAGAAGCTCAAAGTAATGTAAGTAATGGTTGATTTTTGTTAATCCTTTTAACATTTTACAATGCTAAATCACGATTGTATTGCTGAAAACCAAATTCATCTTCAAACCCCTCGAAATCTATTTTTAGAATGTGGAAAGCCCCCAACTTTGTTGACAGTACATAATCAAAGCACTGAAAGTACTGAAAAGCATATATTGATTGTATTTGCATTAAGGTGGAATATTACACTGAAACATTACCATATGGATCGTTTAAGTATCAAATCTAAAACAAGATTTTGTTGTTCAAAGAAGAATATATGCTCTTAGAATTATTTTTATACAATATTTTTTTTTGTATTTCTGAAAATGTAGAAATATGTTTGTCTCAATAATATCAAATAAATTAATTATACATTTCATTCTTTATTAAAAATTATTTATGAAAATAATTAAAACATTCATATTTTTCTAACCTATATGAATAAAAAATTGCAGTAGTTGGCCATAAGTATGTTCCCAAAATGGCCGTCGTAACATTGTTTTTCTGTATGGTACATTTCAAAAGGAAATAAAGCATATTTTTCTTTGATGGCCAGATTTAAAAAATGTGTCCTATGATTCTCCGACTTTTTTTCTTCTTTTGCAGAGTTTATTTTTGGAGTTATTCCCCTTTGGTAAACATTTATCGTCTGCACAACAACATGGCGACGAACGACAAAAACGTATGGGAAGACAGAAACAAGTCGTAATACAGATGTCAGATTTGGTATTCATACATAAATAAAACTTGAAGGATCAACGGAATAAACAGCCGAAACTGTTATGTAAAGTTTAAAAATACGGAAGACCGGAATAATGGTAAAATCGTAACTCGATCTGAAAGTTGTAAGATTAGGTAACCACGAGATGACTGAATCCGATTTCAAAGTCCCCAGAACCAACAAAAAACATGCTTTCAAAAATCAAACAGCTTGATTTACAGCAAGACCAAAGTACATGTATAATGTGATGAATAAAACTGTAAGTAATTATAGACTGCTTCTCATCAGTAATTGTTCGTCAATTCACAAATCGCCAATAGTTTGTTAGAAAAAGATACCCAGACTTCTAGGCCCAGTTAAACAGCGCAGAATGACAGCATCACAATACATACTGTTCAGACATTAATATCATTGAAATTATGTGAAAAATGCTAATAATACGGTTACAAAAGTCAAAAAACAAAATCCGAATTTTCCGTGACCTACAAAAAGTTGCAGTTGACATTTCGAGTAGTCTCACTTTATATTGATTGCGAGCCTTTACATCGGTAAACGAGGAACATTGCAAGAATATTTCATATCCTAGGATATAATACAAAGTAATATATATGTTTTTTTGTTTTTTATAATTTATTCACAAACTATGCATGTACAATCGTAACAAAAAGATGAATGAAATTTGAAACTCAAGTAACTGATATATTTGGGATGATCCGCCAACTATCCTTGACCTCATTTTCTTTTCGTATGTTCAATGAATGGGAAGAGTAGATGTCAACATATCTAAAACATTTAATATATTCGAACAGTGATTTTGTAGAGGGTAAAATATATTTACATCTGTTAATATAAATAAACCTTTTTGCTAACAATATCAATAGATTAAGTGCTCTATACAATACAGGGATGGCATGTTTACATCCAAAAATTACTGTTTGTTCATTAAAACACACATCGATATTGCACAGGTTCTTTAGTTTTTCCTGTATTGTAATCCAAATGTTTCGTGCATGCAGACAACCATAAAAAAGATGACTTAATGACTCCTTAGTTTCATGGCAAAATGAACACATTTCGGTATCTAATATTTTGAATATAAATAAACGAGAGTTAGTGCACAGAATTCTATGTAAAATTTGGAATTGGAAACTTATCAATTTTGTGTTCATTGTGACATTATGAGGAATCATAAAATATTGCTCCCATTCGTTTTCTACAATATCTATAGACATTCTTTCTTCCCAATATATATATGTTTGCTTAGTCATTTTACTTTGCTGTTAGAAGTAGTTAGTCAAAAAACTTCAGGCGATGACGAGATCTACGTTAACGTCGACCATTTTGGGAACATACTTATGGCCAACTATAGTACCTCATTTGGATTATTAAAAATGCTTTGTTAAATTGTATCAATCATTATGGTTGAATATCATCATAGCACAGGGGTAAGGTATTGAGCTTGTAAACAGATGTAGTGACTGAGCCAGTGACCTTGAGAAGAATAGTGTCTTAATTAAATTATTAAGACAATTTAATCAATTAAATTGAATCAAAATTGTGAATTGTATCTAAGAAATGTGTTTTGTATTGTTGATTTTTTTTCAGATCATGAATCGTCATTGTATGTGCTAGCTTGTGTAGATCTGCTTCATGAAAATTGGACTCAATTCAGATGAAAATGCAAAGTATATGACCATTATATAAATAGTGCCTGTTTGGGAGGGTAACAGTTGAAATTGACACCCCGAGAAAACCATTGTCAACCGACGCGAAGCGGAGGTTGACAATGGTTTTCGAGGGGTGTCAATTTCAACTGTTATCCTCCCAAACAGGCACTATTTATTTTGTTATACTGAATGTCTTTTTTAAAATTTTTAAGACAATTTTACTGCTTTTATATAGGAATAACGTGAATTCTACAGCGAATCGTACGCGCATAATTTTCGCGCATGTTACATTTTTTAATGTTACCCGTTGCCAAGTGCGTTGCTAACGCTGAGGGTAATAGTAAATATTATTAACTGCGTCTTAACCAATCAGATTTCAGTATTTAACATGAAAGTATAACAAAAAAGAATATTACATATAACAGAATTTTTGTGAGCAGGCATATACTGTAAACCAACTTTTATTTGTATGTGAGAAATTTTTGCAAGGGCTTTGGTTCATGGTGAGATATATTCGAGATGACAGTCTTTGGCGTATGATTGTAATAACAAAACGTTCGTGGATTAGGCTTGCGAAATAAAGTCGTCGCGAATAAATGTTAGTTTACAGTAAGTATATAGCATATATTTTTAAAAGTGTGTTGTTAAAAGTTAATTTTTTTCTTTCAGAAAATGAAACATTATTACAGTGCACATATGTACATGTAAATGTTATATGTATTTGCTAATGTACATGAATGTACCATACATTCTGTTGATAGTACGATAAATTCTGTTGATTATTTAATTTACATGTAGCCTGTGAAGAATTCTTTGATGTGTATACAACATGTGTACATGTACAATCACAATGTTGTTGACTATACTATGATTTCTTGAAACAATTACTTTAATATGAATACTATATGTTACGTGTGCTTGCTTAAGCCATTATATGTGAAGTATAATGGACGATACTAATTTTTACATGTGTTTCATTCATGTTTGTTAATACTTTAGGGAGATATGTATCATTCTTTGTTACATGTACAGGTACCAATCATTGGATTTGAAATATAATAGATAATACTATTTTGTACATTATCTTCTCTCTCGCTGTAAACACATATATTCTGGAATGTGTAGCTAGGAAACATGCACATTTCAATATGTAGAAAAAAGGAGAAAAATAACTGCAATGTTAAATACTATGTACCTTTTTTACTTGTGCATGCTGTTTGTATATGGACTAGAAATATTTTTTAATTGGTTACCGAAAAAGTCATTGAATAAATGAATTTCTGAATTTAAATTACGTTTTTCTTTTGATGTGTTAATGTTATTGATAGTTTTAACAGTTTTAAAAAGAAAGATGATAGATACGTAATTTATTGTAACTACCATATAAGTAAAAGGACAAGGTGTTTCCTTTTTGTATTTAATAACAGAACCCTCACTCATATCTTTTCAATAGCATGATTCTACATGTATATGTATATCAAATGGTTACCAAGAAAATCCTCTAAGATGTCGAGAACTAAGGTCAATGCTATGTTAAGCACAAACAACCTTCTACATTTGCAGATCTATCTATATTCATATGGTTGCTATGGAATGTTTTTTTTTTGGTAACAGGAAACACAATGTCATTAACATTAATGTAAAAAGAAATATGTTACATTATTTATTTAAAAGCTTTTAAAAGTTTTTTATTAACTTGTATTATAATACTTCTCAGAATGCAATCGGGCTTGAAATAGAAGTTATTTAGTTGGTTACTAAGGACATCCATGGTTGTCATGGAAACGCTGGGTAAATAATTTTATGCATTTAATGCATTAATTCATGTTGGTACTTCAATTAAATAAACTTATGCTAATCAAATAACAGTAACTTAAGATTTCCTAATTGAATGAAGAGGTTTTATTTTCTTAATTTAGACCGAAACTATGGTCACGTTTGTTTCGTTGCTAGGCAACTATACTGAAGGGTTACCAAGAAAAAAATCCTATCATGTTGATTGCTGAGGTCAATACTATGCATGGTAGTAAAATAAACATATTTGCTGAGGGGGCCATAAATGGCCCTTATCCTTTCTTGTTCTTTGAAATCACAAAATATTTTTGCCAAATATACGAACAAGGACTAATACATGTATCATGCTTTCGGGACACCGGGTCCAGTCTGAATTTGCTATGGATGTCCTTTTAATTTTTGAAATACATTTTGTCCACTATCCAAAAATGCTCTGTTCTTTTTTGGCATCACACGCCGTCATTATCAATTTTCTGGCAATATATAAACTATCTATATCCAACACCTTTAAATGCTTAACATGTGTTAGTAGTTACTGTTTTAAAGAAATACCATATCAAAGAATACATCTTAAGACATATTTGAACCCATTACGTTCATCACAGTAGTCTTCTTTCCATCCTGGATGACACCCTTTGTTACATAATCCATTTATATTGTTACATCCAGTACATGTGTCTCGACATTTCATAGCACAATCTTGTCCAAAATATCCAGTACGGCAAACTAAAAGTAATTGCGCGGGTATGATAAGGCAACTAACAGCGATCAATTTCCTCTGATCGATATGACGTCACAATAAGCAGCATGATGTCATATTTAACTCAGAAACATGTCGATTTTAACTTTATATCTGGTTTAAATTATAAAAACTACAGACATAAAATATCCCTAGAAACTCTCCTAACTGAATATATCTTCAAAATCTCTCTATTACGTATAATTAACATTTATGACGTCACAAGAATGTTTAAAAGAGAAGATCATGTCGGGAGACAAATTATCAGAATGCAGTGTAAACAATGCCGAAATAAGACTTATTTAATACAGATACCTAAGATTTAGATGAGTGTCAGTAAGAATATAATCAGGATAATACAGGCATGGATATTTTGTTTAATCAGCGAGTGTTATAAGGTAAGCAGATCGACATTTATATGGCTTGACCAGCCTTTCCTCTGTAAGTGTGTACAAAAAATGGCAAAAGTGTAACACTACCCCGGATATTAGGAAAGATGATTTTGGTAAATATCAACGGTATATGACCTAAACTACCTGAAAAGTGCTGCTAGAATCGTGTGCTTTGTTGTTTTAAACGAAAAATACGTAGTATTTTCAATGAAATTTTAGAAGTTGAGAGGGTTTCCGATAAATATTTACAATATTTATTTTATGCGATGTACAATAGGATTCTAGCAGTAATGCTAATAAACATGAGCTAATTGCCAATCGAATTATTGTAGCAAACATACAAATGAACTTCGGGGTAGTGTTACACTTTTTGATTTTTTGTTAAGGTAAAAAAGTGATCTATTTTTAACTGTCACGTGATACCATGGCACGGCAGCTTCAAAGATTGAGTCGATTCCAAAGTAGAAAAATAATATCTTGGTGAACTCTTTCACTTGGTATTAATATCCCGCGCTGTTTTTATAAAAATAAACATTTTTTAAATTGATCATAATTTTGACGGTCATTAAACTCGGAGTTGCCTTAACCTACCTGCGTGTTTGCTGATCAAAATTAATATGTCAATTGTATATATATATATGTTTAATATCTGTGTCATATATAATTCTAGAAAGTTAATGTAAGGTGGAATATGTTAGGAGTGTTTGCAAAACATTGTACAGTACCGATCAGACCCAACCTAACACCAGAGTAAACCCTTACTAAACCCCCGGTTTTTTTCTGGGTTCCTTTGGGTTTACTTTTTGAAAATTTAGGTCCACTCGGGGTTTACTTTGGGTTTACTCGGGGTTTACTTTGGGTTTACTCGAGAAATGCTTTTGGAGTCAACTATACGCACTGAAGTGTGAAGCAGACCTGTATTTTATCTTATCATCCTACTGCCTGTGCTTCCAGTTCCTTGTATAATCCGAATACACATGTAGCGTCTGCTTCGAAGGTATACTTTTGATCGGAGTTTATTCTCCGTGTCCACTCTGGGTTTACTAGGGGTTTACTCTGGTCCACTCTAGTAAACCAAGAGTAAACCCAGAAAGTAAACCCAGTATTTACATGTAGTTTTGGTTTACTCTGGTGTTAGGTTGGGTCTGATCGGTACTGTATGTAGATAAAAATATACATAACAATTAATAGCATTAGCATTAATTTCTTTAACATCTAATTAGTGCCTTCGTTTTGGAAGTAACAATTCTAAACAGAAGATGGGTTTACATTTGTTTTCGATGCCCGGTGTTATTTTAAGGTTTTATTCTGAGGGAACTCAGTTAAAAAATATTCAAACTTTCATTAAAAAATGAACCGTAATTTTGCAAAAGATTGACGTATAAAAGATAAACTTGTGAAACATACCACTTATTACTTACTTGCATACCTACTGAATAATCTCAATCCATCGTTTTACATTTTTCTACTGCAGACAACGTTTGTTTACGTTTTGAAACGGCGTAGTAATACACAGTGTAAGACAAAAAAATCTCACACGGCTGTCCCACACTGGACAAACCGATCTCACACCGGTGATAATGCGAGAAATATATATCGGCTAGATGAAATATCTTAGAATAATTTGTACTGGATTTTTTAATATCAGATTTAACTTTGAAGGAAGTCTCGGCTTGATAAATTAATTCGATCAAACATTCTTAAATTTACAAATCTAACATCAAACTGGATAACTTTTAATCATAGAACATAAAACGTAACATAGTTACATCTTTATAGTTTTTAAAACAAATTCGTGAAACAATTATCTCGCTAATCACTAAGTTAATTAAGTCTGTATGACTGTTTAACTTTTTAGCTCACCTGAGCTGAAAGCTCAAGTGAGCTATTCTGATCACATTTTGTCCGTCGTCCGTCTGTCCGTCCGTCTGTCTGTCCGTCTGTAAACTTTTTACATTTGGAAGTTCTTCTCTAAAACCGCTTATCCAATTTCAACCAAATTTGGCACAAAGCATCCTTATGGGAGGGCGAATATAAATTGCAGAAATAAAAGTCCGATCTTTATTCAAAGCGGAGAAAACCTTGAAACTGTAGAAAAAGGGGGGGTGCATTTTTAAAAATCTTCTTCTCAAGAACTAATTAGTTCAATTCAACGTAGTTTAGCATAAATTATCCTTATGGGAAGGAAAATATAAATTGCAAAAATTAAGTGCTAATTCTTATTCAAATCTGAGTTATTACGAAAATAATAATAAAGGAAAAGTTTAATAGCTTCGGGCTCGGCATACGGTAAAATGAGTAGGCAAGACTTGGCCTGAGCAAAACAAAAGATTGGCAATCTCATTAAAATTTCGGGATATTTGATGGACCAGTATATTTGCATTCGCTGTAAATATTGCTGCAAAATAATGCGTTTTTGGAATTGACGAATGTCGATCTGCCCCGGCTTTTATTTTGCCACGGCCCGGGTTTGCATACCCATTTTACCAAGACTCGTATTCCATACTTCTAAAACGAGGTTCTTTGTTTAAAGCAGCCATGACATTATACGAAAAAGGGTCGATCTGACTATGATGAATTTGCTTGCTATGCAACCGTTCGCGTATGAAGGGAAACATGCAAAATATATTGGTGCCGATTTTGTGAAGTAAATTAAGGCTAGATATTTCAATGCGTTGACAGTTTTCACACATGACGTTGGTGTTAGCTGGTTTTGATTTTTGTTTCGTTTTCATTATTTATGCTTTGTAACCTGGGAACTATCGTCTGTATTTCGTGATTTTTACGTATCAAATCAAACAGAGACTTCGGTAAATCAAACAGCTAACTGTTTACCTGCGCAAATTAAGCAAAATCTGATGTAGGGGTACTGAAATACAAGTCATTCTATCGGTAATTCGGCATTATCTTTTGCGTAATGGTAGATTAATGCAATAGGTTTGGTTGAGATGCTCGGCATTTTCTCGAGTCTATTCAGTTTAAATAGAGTTTGATATCGCCGACGGAAATATGTAGGTATATACATGAATATAAATGATTCATTTTGAAAAAAAATAAATTGTGGTCTTTATTTGTTATACATGTAGTGCATGTTTCTTGTGTTTAATTGTTACCCTACAGTTTCTGTTTACTAACCATATTTGAGTGTTAAGCTTCGAATTATAAGCAAGATAGAGAGATTTGCTCACAATTCTATGTTTGTACACAGATCTTAAAAGCTAAAGATTAAAACAGTAAACAATTTGTCAATATTTATTACGAAAATTTTCAAAGTCTGTTCTTCCAAAAACCAACTTATTGAATTGTAAACTTAACCTTTTTAGCTCACCTGGCGGTGGGGCCACAATGGGGGGTGGGGGGTCGAAGTTAAACAAATGAATATATAGAGTAAATCTTCTTCTCATAAACTAATCGGCCAGGAAAGCTGAAACTTGTGTGGAAGCATCCTCAGGTAGTGTAGATTCAAATTTGTGAAAATCATGACCCCCGGGCTAGGGTGGGGCCACAATGGGGGGTCGAAGTTTAACATATGAATATAAAAAGTAAATCTTTAAAAATCTTCTTCTCAAAAAATAATCGGCTAGGAACGCTGAGACTTGTGTGGAAGCATCCTTAGGTAGTGTAGATTCAAAGTTGTGAAAATTATGACCCCCGGGGGTAGGGTGGGGCCACAATGGGGGATCAAAGTTTTACATAGGAATATATACAGTAAATCATTAAAAATCTTCTTCTCAGAAACTACAGTAATCAGCCAGGAATGCTGGCACTTGTGTGGATGCATCCTCAGGTAGTGTTAATTCAAAGTTGTGAAAATCATGACCCCCAGGGGTAGGGTGGGGCCACAATGGGGGGTCGAAGTTTAACATAGGAATATATACAGTAAATCTTTAAAAATCTTCTTCTCAGAAACTAATCCGCCGGCAAAGCTGGAACTTGTGTGGAAGCATCCTCAGGTAGTGTAAATTCAAAGTTGTGAAAATAATAGCCCCTTGGGGTAGGTTGGGGCCACAATGGGGGGCCGAAGTTTAACATATGATTATATAGAGTAAATCTTTAAAAATCTTCTTCTGAAAAACCAGCCAGGAAATGAAACTTGTGTGGAAGCATCCTCAGGTAGTGTAGATTCAAAGTTGTGAAATAATGATCCCCAGGGGTATGGTGGGGCCACAATGGGGGGGGGGGGGTCAAAGTTTAACAAAGGAATATATAGGGTAAATCTTTAAAAATCTTCTCAGAAACTAATCAACCAGATGATTCTTTATAATTGTTAAGACTTACACGAGAAGGTTCAGAGTTTGATGTACGTTTATATCCCATATTTAAACTATTGTTAGGGATATTTTTGAGAACTGCAATACTCAACATATGATATGACTATAAAATCATCCTGTTAGAAAAGGGACTAATGATTATAAACATAAGAATATCCAGGGGAAAATGGATTTTATTTATACAGGATCTACATGTATTATTGTACACTGTCCAGATAGTTTGTATTATGACTCCATTGAGCTGATTTTATCATACCTATTGTTCCTCAGGTGAGCGATGTGGCCCATGGGCCTCTTGTTTTTTAAACTGTGCTGCTTGCGAACAGTTAAATTTAATTTGATACATTGCATGTAGCGTATTGAATTATAAATCCAGTAAAGAAAAGATGTATGACCTTATTAATGGGTAATATGTTTGCAGATCTAATAAAATTAAAATATATGTCGTACATATCAAAAGTTTATACCGTCATGCCTGATATTTTTCATTTATAGTATTTATGCTGCAGAAATATCGTTGTTTAACAAAAACCTTGATGTAGACACATCCTTATTTAGGTCATCCCCGTATCAATTGTCATTTGCACGGGATTGGTATATAAACGCTGTTCATTTTGTCGCTGCTTTGATAGGTTTGTTGTTCACCTCACTTCTTGTTTTGTGTTTAAAATGATCTCTACTTCAATTTGCAATGTTTCGTATTTTCTTGTTTGAAAAAGTTTTCATATATTGGCCGGTAAATTCATACGGACTGAGTCTGGATATTTAAAAGTCGAAAAATTGTCACCTTAATCACGTTTGTTTAAATACTTGCATCCCTTTTTACTTTGTTCATAGTTATTAAAAGATAATCTATGATATTGCTCTTGCAATTTTATCATTCATCTTATCTTCAAAGTTAGCTAAAATAAAATGATATATTTCTGCATGGTTTTTGCCCTATATTTCCTTCAGGACCGGCCTGCCCCTAAATAAATCTTAGATATTTTGATAAGTTTTGTTCAAAGGAATAAATTAAGAAAAAAATGTTTAGGGGCACATAAGCCCTGGTGTTCAATTTTGCCAAAAACAAAAACAAAAAAAGACAAGTATTACGAAATTTGATTTCTATCATAGTGGTCAATATTTACACTACTATGAGTAACTTCTGGATAGGTCAATACGTTAAACCGCTGGATATATTACACAGAATGTTAATTGTACCCTGGCTCGATTAGATTTGTGTGCCTGCTTTTTATTATTTATTTTTTTAATTATTATAAACAACTTTTTATTTTATTTCTTATACAGAATTCTGAAGTTTTAATTTACTCTGACGTTTAATGCACGTTTCTTTCAACTGAAGACATTTATGACAAAGTGTGTACTGAACTGAAAGCACTCAACCATAAATATACCTTAATGTAAGCACGCTTTGTTTGAGGACAAAAATCATTCACTCTAAATTACTTGAAACAGGTGCCACGTAAACAAAAATTATGCCATGCAAAGATTTTGCGTTTGCTTTTCAAGAAAGAACACCTGTAGGAAATGTTCAATTGTAGAAGAAGTTATGCAAAGTAGATTGATTTCATTCTTTGCACACAACAACTCACCATAAGAACGACTGTGAATTTTTTTCAATTAATATATCTTACTGGAACTAGAGTTTTTCTGCGTAATTACATCAAGAAGTGGAACGGAAATCAATATGCTATTTGTAAAGACAGAAACCAATACCGGCCCAATAGGTCAATTCAATTGTAAAAGAAAATTGATCCTTTGTTAACTAAACTTAAGCTGTTTAAATAAATTATAAAAAAAATCTCTATCTGTAAAGATAGTCACACAAATTAATTAAATAATTGAACAATAGAAATAATATTGTGAATTTTAGGAAGTAGGATATTGGTAAAAAATCTCCTTGTAACGATTACCTTTACAATTTAAAAATGCAAGCAAAAAAACCAGTCTGGTGCATGATAATTTTATTCATCATTCTACATAGGTAACTATTATCTATAATTTATTTTAAAAAATGTTAATGTGTGTAACCCTAAACTTTCTCTACTAATTTACGAAAACATCACTCCCATTTTCCCTTTGTGAGAGGGTATTGTATTCTTTAATGTAAGATATAAAAAGTAAAGAAATATGTTGTTAAGCGTTTCTACAAAATAAAAAATATATATATACAAACCGAGTTCACATCGGTGACCTTGATATCCAGGTTTACAGCCCTGACAGGTGCCCGTCTCTATGTGACAGTACTGACAGTTAAGGTCTGGACAGGGAACGGAACAGTTAACAGTGTAGAACCCAGTAGATGAACATCCTTTATGAAATTTTTAAATTAAAAGTAAATTTACTTTTAACTTTTATTCAAATTGCAAACATTTTTAAGACCCCCACCAAAAAAATTCAACATATAAATAATTAGTATTGGTGTTTAAACACCTTTTTTTAAAAACCACGATGCTCAACTTTGGATGTTAAGCTAACCAAACATAATTATAGTATGAAGGTCGCAAAGTTCTTTCTTGATGTTTTGTAATTTTCTAAAATCCGGAATCTTAATTTTTAGCATTACGAGATGATCAAATATGCAAAGGGCATTATGATAGATTTGATCACGCCCAACCATATTTGATCACCTCATAATATTCAACAAATGATTTCTAATTACTTTAATTTAATGATGTTTTGCATTTGTTTAATTACATATTAAAATATTGATAAAACTTTTTGGTCCGTGAATTACAGAATCGATTTGTAGTGTTATCACACAAAAAATCTTAAAGAAATGTAAATAAATCACAATAAAATTATGACTTAATTGGACCTGTAAGTATCGTTTTAGGTTGTTTATATTTCATTTAAATTATATGTTTATTCAGAAGTTGCTTTCATTATCCCTTTTTCACTTTATTGTCATTTTTCTCTGTGATATGTTAAAGCTGAAAATATTAAAGTTTGTCAGTTGATTGCTTTTACAACTTCAACAAGATGCCTACAAGTCGGCTTTAATTATCGTTTTATATATTAGTTTATGCTTTGTCAACTATTGAAATCTAACGACTTTTAAAGAGTTTGACTATAGTTTTAAAATACATATATTTTTGAAATTTCGAAAATTGCTAGGGTGAATGACGTGGCCATTGACTTTACGGCGTTAACTATCATGCTCTTCAAATAGAGGACAAACTCTAATTGAAATCAAATCAACTGCTTTAAACTCTTTCTTACGTTTTGCACAAGCAAAATAAATTGACTAGATTTAAAGTTAAGTGAGTACAGATGCTCGTGACGAAATCTGTTTACAGGTTCTTTTTTTATATTTGTAATTCATAGCTTATTCAAAACATACTTAAGACAACATCAATCAAAGAAGTTCACCGAGATATGAATTTGGTTGATAACGTGAGCAAATCCTGTGAAGCCCGAAGTTCTTCTCTGTAGATTTGATCACGGACAAACAAATTTCATATCTCGGAGAACTTTTAACATTGCTCTTTATTGCTTATTTTAACGTTTGAAAAAATCAAATCGTTCAAAACTGTTAAAATTACCGAGATTTTATGCTTACTTTAATCCAAGCGATAAGCGATAAGCACTTGCTACATGTATGATCATTGTGACGTCATGAAAAAGTTCGTTTTGCTATTCTATAGATTCAAATATGTAAACATGTTTGCAAATGTAAATATTTCAATATAACTTACCAAAGACTTCAACTTCACAAAGTTCGTTATGAGCATACGGAGAGTAATCTTTAGGGTATGGCACTCCAGTTAGTCTCTCGTTGTAGTAGATTACGTACTGTCCATGAACTGAACAGTTGGTGTTGAAAATAACAGGTATTGTACTTTTGTTATAAACTCCCCTGTCCTTGAAGCATAAAAATCCATCTGATGTATTCGTGGTATTGGAAACAAATAAGGAAAAGCCAAGAAACCTATCATTGTAGGGACCTAAAAAATAGTATATTTTTTTTCAAGGTTGAATCAGACATCGTAAATGCTTGATTGGACATATTTGGATATAATTTATATTGGTTTAAAAGACAATCTTTGGAGATAAACTGTGTGTACTACATAAACATATTATAGCGATCACTTAAATTAATGTACACAAACTGCATTATACATGTTTCATCTCGGGTGCATATTGGCACAGCAGAGAGAAACTCAGATGATCGTCCGTAATCATTATCAATGTTCGCATAACTTATAACCAAAACTATAACACGTTGTTTAATAAGAACCAAAAAGCGACTGGAAATCGTTGACAAAAATAACTTATATTTGAAACCTTGATTCAAATGCTAGAGAATCAGTTATAATCCAAACTATATTGTTATCAAAGATAATATAGATTGTGGTGCCGAGAACAGTATAAGTGATCTTAATATACACACAATGTCAACTTTATTACAATCTTTATGCATTATAAATTTTTAACAGTTTTTTTAAACAAAACCTAGCTTGTCAATTTTTGTCAATTGTATATTTGTTATAACTCAATTTGTTAATGCTCAATTTTTCATACACATTTTAAAAAAGTGTGTGAACACAACTTAGTCTTCCAAAATATCCCAAACCTATTAAGTGTTTATATGTTTCCGTGGAAAGCCATGTAAAAAATTAATGTATTTTTATTTTATTTTTCTGATGCAATCAATACTAAATTTTATTCTATAGTCTGTACAAAGTTATTGCTTCCATCGCTTTTTGATGATGTTTAATAAAAAAAATACACATACATGTGAAAGAAGTCCAGTTGAAATCGATAAAAAAGGAATATATCCAAGGTATCTTCATTGACAAATTATCCCTTTTCTCTCATAAAAGTTCACAAGAACGAAAACAAATTTCTTACGGAGATTTATAATCGGAGATGTTTACATCTTTTCTCCATTCAAAAGTACTAGCGCAATTTTTCAATTTCATCACCCGGGCTTAATTATGGCTGATGCAATGCTTATCTTCGTAGACTTTCTATTTTTGGATGTGTATTGAAACCTGAAGCGGTAGAGAGGGCGTCTCAAAACAGATCATCTTGAAATGTTTTCATATTAGTGGATGTACGTAGTTTGAGCACAAATGTATCTATGATTATCGAAATATCAAGCAAAAAGTGGTGGAAGCAAAAACTCGGGACAGAGTATAATAATTATCTTTTGCTTTTTTTTTTTTAGGTTTTGACGTAAACAGGTATATTTTGATGCACTTTAAAAACAAATCATAATATGAAGCTTCTTTTGACAAACTATGCTACGTTCTACGATTTAATGTGAATTGATAGAAAGTTAAAACAAATACAAAATAATAATTATAATAAAAATAAATAAGAATTTTATATAAAATAAATCATTATTCATTAGTTTTATTTTGTAAGTACTTAATTTAACGTCTTATTTTGTATGTAATATACAGACTAGTAATACAAAAACACTAGGTGTAAGTAGATGTAAATGCAATAAAACGAAATAGTCGATCAATACCACCTTGGTGCATTATCACGTGATGACTTTAAATATCCTGTATATGCTCCTTAGTATAAAATGAGATAGAACAACACCACTGGTACTAGAACAGGTAATAGTATATACTTATAGTTATGGCGTTCATTGATATTCAATATTGATTCAATTTTTTTTAATTTGTTTTATAACATGCCAGTTTACCCTCAATACAAACACTATCAATTAATTTGTGTGCAGTGTAGAAGACGTTCATTATTAACAAGTATATAAACACCCTTCAAATGTAAGAAAATAACGTATAACATACCATAATTAGTATTGTCCGTCCTGTAAAATATAATTATGTGATGGATGCTGTGGATGCTGGTCAGATTCACCCACCAGATCGCGGTCCTATGATTATCTTTTGATACAACACATTCACCACCAAAAGCACTTAGGTCGCTTGTAAGTCCATCCACAGCATTACTGGCGTCAAATCGATGATCGTTTTTGATGAACGGATGAAGCTGGTAGGTAGGTTTCTCTCGGGCGATGTTTACTTTTTGGAAATAAAATATAGAAATCAAACCTATTTTTTTTTGGTATTTACAGAAAATATGTTAGATGAAAAATTTGTTTTCTTTACTGAATATGGTGGCAGCATTCAATATATTAATGAAAGGTAAATAGTGTGTGTAGTGTGTTAACTGAGAAGAAGCATGGAAATGAAACTATTAGGCCTGCATGAATATAAAGGTCGAGGAATTAAGAAAATATTTGAACAACTTTTTAACGCTCTATTTAAATAATCTATGCATTAAAGATTTTCTTCTTGTAGTGAAGAACAATTGTAAACGGAATGACTATAATTGAGCTGTTGTACCGTTTATTGATATGATCAAGATTATTCTTTATAATAGTGGAAGCATATAAACGATGTAGATGTACTTCTCATACAATGTAAAGTATTTTTTATTTTTCATTTTAAATGAAAATCTTAGCAGATTGGTGCCTTCTTTCCCCCAAAAAAACACCTGAATTAGCAACAAAATACTACTATTAAGTCAACCAAATAATAAGTCGAAAGTCAGCTTTAATAGTATTTATTATATACCCATCAATTTTCAATATCATAATTAGATATTTCTTCTATCCAACGTAGTAACATATGATTACAATAATTTAGTTACTTTTGATTATCTTATTATTAATTTAAAAAAAATAAAGTAAAAGAAGTATGTAAATATAAATGATAAAATAGTTCATTTAAAGGTCCGTGTTAGCAATGAAAGTAGCGATATTAAAAAAGAAAAATACTTTGCCTTGATTGTTTTCTTCATTCTTTTATACATCACAAAAAAAACATCCCATTGTTTAGATAAACCATTCACTTCAATTTAGCATAAAATATTAGCGTGATTTGCAAGCAACCACTGATTACAGATATGTTATCGCTATTGAATCTCTTATTTTATATTACAATTCGATTTAAGCTGTGTTTGTTGAAAATATGTTACATGAATTATCAACCGTCGTGTGCAAATTAAGATAAGGCATGAATAGTTAATTCCTCAACTAGTGTTAAGTTTTAAATGTAAAGGAATACACCATTTTTATTAAAACATAATTTATTGTGTAATTATTAACAGTTTCAAATAGCTAAATATTTGGATGTTTCTGCAGAACTTTAATGCTATATTTACTTAATTATCATAATGTTTTCTCCCAAAAATGTTTACATTTCGTAAAATAATTACAGGCTTTTTTTTTTATAAAGTTACTGTGATCAGAACGAAGGGTCGTGCGTGAGAAAAATTGGATCAATTAATATGATAGGCGATATTGATATATGATCCTCCGATAAAATGTACAGTGTATATGACATATACGGAAAATGCATTTACTTATACTAAACAGTATAAGTAAACTATACTTAGTTAGTACACTATACTTGTGTACTAAACAGCACTATAGTAGATGCAGTATAATACACTGCTTTATAGGAAAATAAAAAAAATGTTCTAGCACAAAAAATGCAATACGAGTTTAACCAATAATGTTCTGTATCAATGCACGCATTGTTCTATCGCATTATTTATGCATATGTGTTATTGAAACTAATCATTATATTCTGCAGAGATATATACACAAAACTAAGGTTTCCAGAGTTTCTCCAATGTTTTTACTTGATGTTAGTTAATTAAACACATTCGTTTCTCCTGTGTTTTGAGTTGCTGATTTCCGTCTAACTCTTAATTGGCTAGAGCGATGTATGACCTCTGGTCCTCAGTAAAAAATTGACAAAATTCTTCTGTGGTAAATCTTTTACGTGCTTTAGGACTATATAAACATTGTTTTACTTTGATTAATTAAAAAAAAAAATCCTTATAAATTAGAACTTATTATCATTCTATAGAAAAGTTTTAGGAATATTGATACACAAGTGTAAAAATGTTATTTCATTTAAACCTCAATAATATCTGAGTAGCCTATAAAAAAGAGCAACACATCACGTCAAACGCGCAAGAACGTGTTTGATTGATATTAATTCAAATTAATCGATCTTTTTGGCTGTATTTGCTATGATTAATTAACGAGGCCGGGGTAGAATGAAATTGTTTACATGAATTTCTACTGATGTAATTATTATTTTAAGAGAAAACATAAGACATTTACCACAGCGTTTGTTTAAGGGGTCATCTCATAATTTGTTAATCTTTAACATAGGACCCTATGGGATTTTGCTTGAAATGTATCAATTTGGCACATTTTTTTTACAATTTTTAAAAACTTCTACCCTAAGGATTTCTTTTTCTGTTCTATATATTAAAGTTATTGCTAAAAGGCATCAACTGGTAAAAAAAACACCTTTTACCTCCTGGTTTGTTCCAGGGGTCTTAATAAAGTTGTTTTTTGTATGCCCAGTTTCCCAGTTTGTCAGATAATGGTTATTGTTTTGTTGAGAAAGACGAAAATGGTGTTCTTTATAGTATTATTATAACATCCAGACATATTTAAATAATAGATTAATATATAACATCACATATTAAGGGTCATTAATATAAAATATATGGTTACTGTTTTGAAATATATGGATTAAGCTTTATTTAGGCGGGTTAAGAAAACGTGACAGAGGTCTAGGTATGCTGAACCCTCTTCACGTTTTCAACTCGAGCCAAAATGTAGCTTTTACTTCGAGACATTTATGTTTATATCACAATATAATATCAATTTTACACGTCAAAGGAGCTATTTTTAACAAATTTAGCTGAATAACTGCAGTTGAAACTATTACGCCATGGCGTCAACAAAGCAAACAGATGACGTCACAATACAAATGAAACGCTGCGCAAAAGCATGCGTACTCGTTCTGTACTCGGCTTTTTAAGTACAAAGTAGTAAAAGCTAGTAAACTATCTATTCCACAATTTAGTCATCAAAGATTCTTCGAATTAAACTCATAATAAGAATGTTTATCAAAACGTGCGGCACATATACACCGTGAAGAGATTTTGCCTTGAGATAAAAAACGGGACACACTAAGCAAATTTATGTGTTAGTACTAAGCCAAGTCAAAATGTACAGTCGTATCTTTTAGACGTACATATTAGCGGACACCTGGTTTTTGCATTATTCTATTGACTTTGATATCAAATACACGTATATACCGATTCTTTATACCATGAACAAATGACAATAATAAACCATGAGATTTCATACTGTCCATTTCCGGTAAAATATCAAAATATGAAACAGGTGACACAGACTCAGTGGTATCTTTTATTTCAAGTTCACTGGGATATATCGAGTCGACGTATATATGGAAATAACAATTGTTAATTGATAATACGTCGTCAATATACCTGAATGTTGAGTTGAAGGCCAAAGTGAGTGATTTATTTTTTCACGTACAAGTTTTTTTTAATAAATGCTGCTTCAAAAGAATACAAAAAATAGGTCTGCTAACAATGGGGCACAATTGGTACCCATGGGAATTCCAACAAATTGTCGGAAGACTTGATGTCCATAAACTACATAAATGTTGTCTATCAGAAACTCAAGCATATTTTTAATGTTAACTTCAGAGTACTTGTGTGTGCAATCAGAATGCTATTTAGCAAAAAAAACCTTTAGATTTCCAATGACAAGGTAAGCAATTTTACGGCTTTTATTTTTTATTGAAGAAACAACTGATTGATATTGATATCAAAAAGTATAGATTTTAATTTGTCATGAGGAATGGTTGTATAAAGCGTTGAAAACTGTACGTTTTGATGGTATAAGTTATGCAGGTCTGACTGTTTATAGAATGCGCAGTCTACTCATAGTTGCAGTCGTTGATCTTTATTATCAGGCAACATTCGTTTATAAAGGGAATAAAGAAAATGTTGACTTTTACATTTTTATTTACATGTCATGTCGCTTTAGAACATTTTTATTACTGAATCTAGTTTACAAATGAGTACGTATTTGAGTTTAAAGTAAATATGGTAAAAGATATGTATAATATCTGCTCTTATAAACTACATTTATTCAAAATATGTGTGTATCTATATAGTCATCATTTTTGCGAGATTTAACAATTTGCAAAAACTGAAACAGGATTTTGTGCACATATTTGATGACTTGGTAATGCGACATAAGAAATCTTTTGAGTTAAACGATGACTAGGTCTAGAAAAGTTAATCATATTTAGTGTTTGACGTTAGGGAACGTCATATATTTTCGATATATTGCTTCGGATATGATTCAGTATCATTTTGCATTTGATGAAATTATCACTTTTTATATTTTTGATTATGATACAAATTCGCATATTAATGAAATAAAATATGAAATGAACGAAAATAATAGTTTCATACATTTTTTTTTTTTGGTCAATTTTTATCAAGGTTGTCCACGAATTTTACGGACAACCCTTGTATATCATCTATATTCTTAATACAACACTCATCGGTATATGAAAATACTGCCGTGAGGAAATATATCAACGCATGTAACCTCTATTGTCTAGCGTGGCCTTCCTATTTACACATAACTGTGCAATGCAACCTGTATAAATTAGCTGCGTGCTAACTGTTACATGTAGGTGTCTTGAATATTATGTACATGACCATCATTAACCTTTTTGATTAATTATATCTGCTTTTGGGTTTAAAATGCATGTTATATTTTTTTTATGTGTATGCGTCATATCCTATCAGATAATATATCAGATATTGTATTTACTGAAAACTAACACTACTGTATAAGAGGGAAGTAACCATAACAAAGAAAACGGGACACAAATCGCTAGAAAAACATTGATGTTGTATTGTCATTTTTCAATGCTTAGGATAAACTGGATAGAGAGAAATAGAAGACAGGACATAACAGGCAAAACGAGAAATATATATCAAACGGTGTCTTTGTCTTTTAAATATTCGGATTGAATTACACTTGCGTGTACATTAAACACATTACACATCTGTCGATTGAAAAATAAGTGTCATACACATTAAGTATTAACCCGCATTTATCACCTAAATAATACACCATTAGTTATTTGATGTTGCGAAACCAAGGCTACTTGTAACATCTTGTGAACATTTTGTGAATAAATCTTTGTCACACACTTATTTATCAATAATTTTAAACGAAAGCTGATATGAGTTGATATATGATATTGGTAGAACT
Source organism: Magallana gigas (assembly GCF_963853765.1). Lineage (NCBI taxonomy): Eukaryota > Metazoa > Mollusca > Bivalvia > Ostreida > Ostreidae > Magallana > Magallana gigas. The sequence goes on along the minus strand of NC_088853.1, from coordinate 69,623,095 downwards.
CCGCTGCGTACAAGTCAAAAAATCATGTGCAAAGAGATCAGAGTTTGCTTGTTCAAATTTATCAATGGTTCACTTTAATCAGAGTCTGGATTATTTTTCATCAAAGTTAATAGTATAAGGGCAGTGATGGTCACAAATAGACAATATATCAAATGAAACATAATCACAGAAAGCACCGCAAAATACTCATAACAAGCTCTAAATAAAAAAAGTAAAATCATAAATGAAAAAAAAATATTACATTGTGGTAGCATTATAGTAATACCATTTTGACCAGGAAGTAAAATTTTGGACATAAACATCATAGGTGTACATGCAGATGTAATTGAAAGGGACAGGGTATGTTAAAATCTATCAATGATTTTTGGTTTGACAAGGATCGTTCGCCATAACAGCTATGTTTCTGAGTATTACCTGAATGAATGAATGACAACGATTAATCAGTGAACTGTGATTTTTTTATACAGATGTCCTAAAATATTCAATAAGAATGTATTTAAAAAATATGTGCACTGGGTATCATGTTATAATGTAATCAAGAAATCTTACAATAGTTGTTCATCTAAAAGCATATTTCTTTAAACTAAGTGATTTTCCATAAGTAGAAAATCCTACAAACAATTTTAAAAGAAATAGGTCAACAATAGGTAACATTCTATTTATCAAGACATTATCAGTTTGTTAAATGTTTACTGTTGGTTTACGAGTCGTTTAATGACAGTATTGTGGAATAAAGCTCTATTGAATATATTCTTCATCAATTTTAAAATATCTAAAAATTTGTGCATCCATCGGAGTTAAGCAGTAGAGATACATGAAATGTATATCATATTTGATATTGTGACATCGGTGTCCTTTATATTTTGCGCAAAAATTAACAAACAGAATTTTGTTGAATATTCAGCACTGTTTTCATGAAATGAACAATATTAAGAATGACCACAATATTGACGATTATCAAACTCATAGTTGCCTTAATCTAATGGCGTGCCTCAAAACTTTCAAACATAAATGTTCTGAGTATTTTGTACATGATCTTAATTAACAATTGTGTTAAATTATATACAATACGATTTAACTTTCAGTTAAGATTGGATATATTTTTTATATGCAGCACATCATCACAGATAAAAAGTCATATATGGTATTTACTAAAAATTCTTACTAGGGTATCATATAAAATGTAAACCGACTCATAACAGGGAAGTAAACAATGCATAGATAATAAAAACAGGACACGGTGGCTAGAAAAGCAACAAATGTTAAAGGCTGTTATATTGCCATTTTGTAGTGATTTGATTGAATTGAATAGAGAGAAATAGAAGACGGGACACAATAGGTGAACCAAGACATACATATAAACCGATGTCTTTGTCCTTTTAAATATAACGATTGAATTACACTTGCGTGTATATTAAATGCATAACACACCTGTCGATTAATAAGTAAGTGTCATACACATTTAAAAAACCGCATTGATAACCTAAATGATGTACCATTTTTATTTGATGTTGAGAAATCAAGGGAAATCTCCTGTGAGTAAATCTTTTGGACACAAATGAAACACACTCAAAGAAATCACCACAAACTGCTAAAACAAGCTCCAAATAAAAAAAAATGAAATCATATGTGAAAAAAAACCCATTACGTAGTGATAACATTATTGTAAAACCTTTTTTACCAGGAAGTAAAACTATAGACATTACAGGTGTACATGCACCTGTAATTGACAGGGTATGTTGAAACATGTCAATGATCTTGGGTTTAACAACGATAGTTCGTCACAACAGCTATGTTTCTGAGCATTGGCCGAATAAATAAATGAAAACGATTAATCAGTGAACTGTAATATTTTTATAAAGGTGTCGTTAAATATTCAATAAAAATGTATTTTTAAAAAAATATTTGCATTGAGTACCATGTTACAATGTAATCAAGAAATCTTACAATAATTGCTTATCTAAAAGCCTATTTCTTTAAAATAAGTGATATTCCATGAAGTACAAAAATCTACAACACAATTAAAAAACCCAAAAACAAAACAAAGGTCTTATGAAAACCCAACGAAAATTAAACTGTGTAGACCCACAACAATTTCTTGAATTTTCGTATAAAGATATATTAACATTGGTTGGCAGTTCATTTCCACATTATCAAATAGGAGTACATTACTAATTATCTACTACTTTCTCTGATGTTAAGTATCTTAAAAACACATTAAACTTACCATAAGCATGCGATAACGTAACGAGTCCAAGAACCACACACAGAGAAGCCATTGTGATGCGTACTTGTCAAACAGGAAGTTAATATAACATGTTAGAAAGTAATTAGAGCTGTTCGGAAGCATTTTATGTAAACCATTTAGGACGTCAAGCATACAGACTCACTGACAGATAATTGCCCGTTTTTATTTGCTACAAGTTATCGCTTATACAGGAATAAAGTTACACATTTCTGAATCGCTGTGTGATATTTAACTGAAGCACAAGAAGATAAGGAAGAATATGTTCTAACATGGCACTTTCGTTATGCATATTGTTAATAAGAATTAAATACTCTTACATAAGAGTAAAATGAAACCTACAGTATACTTTGTGTTTGCGTTGTTTTTATATTTTTAACAACCACAATGCCGTATGTGAACAAATACGGTGGAAATTCTGCTCGTTTGATTATACATCTTCATAATTATAACTATATAAGTCACTGAACCATGCAACAATATTTTGTTAATGGGGAAAGTCTTTACATCAAGCCGTATCAGTGAAACAAGAATATATTGTAAAGTCTAAATTAAGGTTTAGAAAATCTAAAGCCTTTTTTTTAAATTATCAAGTAAACTTTCGAAAAATATATAGGGAAAACTATTATTATAAAGTCATTTATTTGTCATGTGAAGATTTTTTTTTATTGTATATAGATCCTCGAGATCTTATTTCCGACAAGCCCACACCTGGCCGTGCCCTAGCCAAGGTGTCACTGGAATGTCTACTCCTCTACACTGGGAGTGGTCTGTGTTTCAGTCTGTATAGAAAGAGGAGGCAGCAAGACAGAATCCAGATGACTACTCTTTTATTTAGCTGTAACATTTTAATATGACATTTTAACAATAAATATTTTATATTAATTACAATGAAATTCATCAACAATAATATTCATTACAAATATATCTGAAACTCAAATATTAGTTGACCCCCCTGAATCTATTAAGTTCACTGTTGAGAATGCAAGCAAGTTTTACGATTTATCTTTCCTGTATAAAAAGAGGAGGAATAAAACAGCTTCCAGATAACTACTGAAGAGTTGTGTTTCCCACACCCCCATGTTATACGCACGGACACGGCGCTAAAACGTTATCTTCCTAATAAGTAAATGCGATCGAGTGCATAGTAATGATCTTACCCCCATTTTCTGTAGAATATCCGATATGATACTTTTCTACATCACAACTTGAGAACGCTTAGATGTATTATTTTATTTTGGAAGCGCCCTATCGTTTTTTTTAATCAATTGCATTTTTCTTGTGATTAAGTCGTATCCAGGACGGCTGTTGATAGAAACAAATTCATGATAATAATTGATTTCCCCTGTATTTGTCGATAATTTAAAGCACTAGAAGCTTTTTGACTACATGATCGCTCAAGCTGCGATAAAATAAAAACAAGAGCGAACAAAGGAGAAAATTTTGCTATCGGATGGTAAATCTCAGGTTAGGTAATACATTACTTGTACAAGTGTGAATGCCTACATGACTAGCAATATGCTCTCAGTGGTAAACGCTGCATATTGTTACACACAGGTAACATTCTACATTCTATTTATCAAAAAATCATTAGTTTGTTAAGTGTTAACTGCTAGTTTACGAGTCGTTTAACAGTATTGTTACGAAATGAAGCACTATTCGATATGTTCATCAATTTTAAAAATTTCTATAAATTTGTGTATTCATCAGAGTTAAGCAGTAGATATGAATAAAATGTATATCATCTTTACTTTAATAAACTTTGTTTATTCAAGAACGTGTTTATGCATGTTTATTAAAAGATTGTTAAAGAATTATGAAGTATGCATGTCATGAAATAAATAGTTAGTTAGTTGTTAACTGTTGGTTTCCACGTCGTTATAGGACAACCATATTAGGGAATGAAGCAGCATTTTTCGATAGGTTCTTCTTCAATTTTAGAATTTCTATAAATTTTAGTATCCATCAGAATTATCCGTTAATATCAATTAATTGTGTATATTTTACTTCCCGCTATTTAAGAGTGTTTTATGCATTTTTATTCATATATAGTTTATTAATTAAGAACTTTTTCTGTCATTGACTATTATTTCTAATTAGGATTGTAATTTTACTGACCGTTTGTGGAAAACGTCGGGCTGCTTAAATCCATTGACTTAAATAATACGATATAAATTTGTACAAAGTCGGTACCAAATCAAAAAAGACTTATTTTTTTTAGCATCATTACTTTTAATATTTTAGTATTTTCAGGACAGAAAGATGATGATAATGGTGTAGCGTTTTTGTTTGCCTTTATTTTTTGCCTTTCTTTATTGACTGTAGATTTAAAAAAAAATATTTTTGAACATGACACCATCGTTGTACAAATTGTAAAGAAGAAGTTTATGAATATGAATACTCTCATTAAAGACCTTAATTTTAAATGTTTTATCCAAATGACGTCTAAGACTGATTCCGTGGATCATGTGAAAAAAGTCTGTCTTATTCGGAAATTTGTTATAAAAAACACGATGCAAATATGTATTCAACAGTCCTATTTAACGTTTGTAATAAAAGCTATGTCATACCACAATTTGAATATCGTAAAAATAGAATTATGTTTTGGTTTATTAATGTCCTTTTTTCAACAGATGTATTATTTTATTTAACGTCGTTTGAACAGCAATTGTTAAGATATAAACACAATGAACAAAAACAGAGTGTTCATTCTTTAGAGACTCTATTTGTACAATAATACATTGTTTAGATTTCTTTTTATTGTTCTGATTCTGAGGAATTATTGCATTTACCTTTCAAAGTCTAAAAATACGTCTTACAATTTCGTCTCAAGTCTTCTTTCTGATTCCACCCTTATAAGGATTACTAGGATCTACATTTCTGTACCCTACTTGCATGTATGACGTCATTGTGCTAGTACAAAATAACGGAAGATGTTCTTTAAATCCACTGTTAAAATTATTAACCATTGATAAACCTTAATGAATTATTTCTAGTTGTTTACTTTTTTGTGGATTGAGTGGTGACTCTTCTGCAATACTTTGTACAAACTGTTATGATTTTTTTTTCATTCATGTAATCTATACATTTAGTCAAGACAATTTACAAGTAGCAGCATCAGGAAGTCGTACAAGTGTTATCAGTGGTACAAGATAACTCATACCTAAATTGTTACATTATATCATCTGTATTCTTAATACAATACTCACTGATATCTGAAAATACTACCGAGAGGAAATTTAGCAACGCGTGCGATATCTTTGTGTGGCCTCCTTAGCTACACCCAACTGTGCAATGCATCCTGGCAAAAATGCCTCTATGCCTCATGATTGTTATACATTTAAATGTCTTGAATATTTTGTACATGATCTTCCTTATCATTTTTATTGAATTATCTACCATAAAATCTGCTGTTCGGTTAAGAATGCACACATGTTTTGTATGCACCATGTCATATGAAATAATGTATAAGATATTGTATTTAGTGAAAACCTACACTAGAATATCATATAAAATGGTATCCGACTCTTAACAAGGAAGTCAACAAAACCTAGATAATAAAGATAACGGGACACAATAGCTAAAAAAGTAATAAATGTTAAGTGCTTTTCTATTGTCATTTTGTAATGCTTAGGTTAAATTGGATGAAGGAAATTGAACACTAGACACAATAGGCGAATTCAGAAATACATCTAAAATGACGCCTTTGTCATTTTTAATACTCGGGTTAAACTTGCTTGTACATTAAATACATAATATACCGGTCGATTGACACATTGGTCTTATACATATTAAGTAAAAATGCATTCATCACCTAAATGATAAACCTTTAAAAACTGGACCGTGGTCCATGCAAACGTTTTGTGAATAAATCTTTGTAACACACTTATTAATCGATAATTTAAAGAAAAATAATGAAACTGACAAGAAGCTATCTATCGTATGCGCGGGGTTGTTAAGGAAGCATATGGGCAATTCATCGTCTTATTTTGACTGTCATATTCAAAATCGTGAAATTAAATAATTATTTTGAATAAGATCAAAAACTTAGAATTATCCTTAAAAATAGATGTCACTGCAATAAAATCGGGTAGTACATTACTGCCACATTGGTGCATTATCACGTGACAATTATAAATAGCTTACGTATATTCCTTAACATAAAATGAGATCGAACAACACTACCCCGCAGTTTCCAAAACAAAATAAACATACCAAGTGAAGGCAAAACATCTCAGTTTAATCAAAACTGCAGCTAGAGTTCTATTTTTTTCCTTATTAAAAAGTTATTTTTCCGGTTCTCGTTAAACCTTCCCAACTTTTATAAAGTTTGCACGGAAAACGGCAAATTGCATCAAAACAACACACAACATGGGATTCTAGCAGCACTTTTCAATTTAAACATTGATCAAACTAGCGATACGTATAAAATTTCAAGTTCAATATATACGGGGTAGTGTTGTTCTAGTCGGATTTTTATATCGTAAACAACGACAGAGGAAAGCCTGGCCGAGATATAAAAGCAAATTTACATACCTTTCAGCGAATGATTGATAAAACTAACATCTTCCCCAGTATTCTTATGTTCAACTCTCAATAAATCACACCACAATACTTTATTAGAGTTCTTAGATTAGTTATATTTTGAATATGTTTACAGTGCTTTCTGATCAAATTCACACGACATTCAACTTTTAGTCATGACGTCATCAATGTGTAAATCTACGTAATACAAACTAATTTCTGGAAGAAAAAAAATTGTCTTCAGTATTTTTAAATTGTTTTTGGTCTACGTTTCGTTGCTTGGATATTTGAATATGTACATAATAACTAGGATTTGTGATTTCACGGAATTACATGTAACTCAGAATCCATATGCTTCCTTAACACCCCCGCGTGGGAAGGTTTTCACATACATGTCACTAAATAATGTACAAAGGCATCATAGTTTGATTGCACAGGCAACTGACGTCATATATTTTTCTCATAATAAAAATAATACACCGCTTACCTAATAATACACAAGGTACCCATCCCCGCCATCTTGGATTTTTTTAAAACTGTCACATCGCCGTGAATTTTCGCTTATAACTCAGCGGTAACATTTTTCTGCGATCATCTCCGCCGTCCGATCGGTCACTCGATTTATTAGCTTACTGCTGATTCAACCAAAACGGCCCATAACATCGTTTATTAATAAAAATATCTCCTCATTCTGCATCTGCTGCTGCTGATTTGCGACAAAAGGCTAAAGGGTGGACGGAAGTTGACATCTTTGCGTCATCTTTTGGGATATCCCTTTTCTGATTGGTGCATTTTTTCCCTAATAAAATACTATTATGCATATTCAAATGGCGGTCATTTTTGAATTCTGTATTGCGTGCAAATAAGAAACGATGGAAGTGGATAACTTTTACTGGTAATTATGAGTTATAATAACATGTTCCTGTATGTAATTATATACACAAAGTACACACGGGCGTCTGACGATATTATTTTTCTCGTAATATAAGAGAATTATAATTTATAATTGACAGGTGCCCGTACATATACACACAAACATACAAAATCTACGTATTAATGGTTGCAACTCGGACACTTGATGATTTATTAGGTAGAAGCTTGTTTAATGGGGTGAGAGGGACTGTAATTTTAAGGACAAAAATATTTAAAAGCATAAGCATTCAAGTAGATCTAGCTTTTTTTCTTTCCAGGTATTGGGGGGGGGGGTCTAAACAACGCAATTGTATATATATATATATATATATATATATAAATACCCATTGCAAAAATGTGGAGAACCTAGAGACACACCCAACAGGCACCTGACGTTATCGCTGATTTTTTTTATTGTGAGAAAAAATATGACGTCAGGTGCCTGTGACCCCCCCCCCCCCACTCCTGTTAAGTCATGCAAGTACCATTAGAAAAGCCAGGTGAACATTTTTGGGCTTCTGCTGAGTTGTTCAACACATAAATTCCTGCATTTTATCACATATCATTCAACTGGCACATATAAGCTAATTAATCCAATGAACTTTTATTTCATACATTGATTTTACTATAAAACAATCTTTTAAAATAAATACGATCTATTAATAATTACATTTATAACATTTTGAAAATGTGCATATATACCTGGGGGCCATAAAACTTTGAAGAGCTCATTTTACATTAAAGACTATATAGCAAGCAAGTAATTAAAGTGGAAAATTAAGACTAAGATCAAAAGTGAGCTCATCTAAGTTTTATGGCCCCGGGACCTAACTTTTGGGCCACAAACTTTGTCGAAGTCAATTTTGATCCTAGTCTAACTTTACAAAAAGCATATACCAGGCTCCTGGGCCATAAAACTTAGACGAGTTCACTTCTGATCCAAGTCTCACCTTTTACAAAAAGAACATATTGTTGAGAAGTGAGACAGATCAAGTGAGCTCGTCTAAGTTTTATGGCCCTGGGGCCGGTAGTGTGAAAAAGTGAGACCGAGACCATAAGGGAATTTGTCTAGGTGTTATGGCAGGCTGTTACCATTAATAACTTTCAATAAACGACATGAACATACTGGAAGGTCACTGTGATACAAAATATTTCTTCCCAAACAATGTACATTAAACAATGTACATGTACACTGAACAATGTACATTGAACAACATGTACATTGAACAATGTAAATGTATATTGAACAACGTGCATGTACATTTCTATTCCCAAAATAATTTGATTTAAATAAATATGCATGTAGCATTAGCCTGCTGTTTAGATGAAATAAAGTGTTAAAGATTCAAAATTACACAATTTTAATTTCAAATCAATATTGCCATGTTAGCTTTGATCATATTACATGTACAACATAGTTCTTTGAAATCTACAATATACCCCAAATTTTAAATCAATTACCGTATGCTGATTGGTATTTTGAAAAATAAAAAAAAATTCTTTCAAGATTTCCTTCTGTTTTAGTTGACACTTCACTACATGTACTTAATTATAAAGATACTGTATGGAATTTCCTAATTTGTTGTTGACATTATAAGGCTGTACAGAGTAACAATGCGTGAACACCTTTAATTTTTCCATATACAACTATACAACTAGTTTTTGACACAAGTACAATTATTTTCAAACTATTTTACATAAATAAGTAACCTCATAATTTTTAACATGCAGGTTGCATCAGCATTACATTGAAGATAAAGATTCATTTGTACCAGTAGAAGATGTAGTAGAAACTTTCCGCAAACATTTTGGCCAACAAAAAGATGTTGCCATACTGATTGGTCGACTTGTTTCAAGTACATTTAAGGGGGTAAAAAAAGAAAGAATACGTCAAAAGGGCAACTGGTCACAAAGACTGCACGTTTACAAGGGAATGGCTACCCGTTCTTGTGTTCTTATTCCTGCAAACTTGCAGAGCATTTCAAAGTACATTCCGGAGGATTTTTTCCTAATACGGAGTTCATCCACCTCAGCTGTCTATGGAAGAGACACCTCGCTGATTTGCAATGGTTTCAAAGTCTTGATGGAGGTGATGATCCATGAGGATGGGTCTATTCAGATATCTGTTGGAAATAAAATAAAAACATTGAAAGACCTTGACAAGATTGATCTGAATTTCCTTAAAGTCAATTCATTTTTTTGCTTGCTTAAATCTTTTCGCTTCTGTGAGGGAGTAGACGCAAAACTGACTTCCAAAGAAAATAAAGAGAACATCATTCTACAAACAAATGCTCACCATAACTGTACTGCATACTCTCCACAGTGCATCAAAGTGTTGCCATTGAATTCTAAAAGGGAAACCATCACATGTCATCACTGTAAAAGTATGCGACACAAGGATTCTGATGAACCAGAACTGCCCATAGAAAAACCACCATTTCCACCTCCTCCTCCTCCGTCTCTTCCTCCACCATCTTCAGCCATCAACAGTATTCTGAACACCCCAACTGAAATAGTGAACTATCTTAAACAGGTGGCACCATATTTAGTAGAGGGACAACTTGCACTAATAAAATCCCAACTAATGAATTCAAGTGTCAGCAGTGTGAAATCTAGGAAATGGGATTTTGACATTATGCAGTTAGCATTATCTATTTGGACAAGAAGTCCCAGGGCTTATGAACAACTATGTTTCAGTAAAAAGTTAATTCTACCATGTGTAAACACATTATCTAAATATAAAAACTCTGTTTACCAAACTCCTGGGGTGAATGACACCATGCTTCAGTGGATGTTTATGCAGGCAAAAAATGATAACATTCCACATGAAGGTTACTATGGAGGCCTAATTTTGGATGAAATGGCCATACAAGAAGACATACAGATAAAACGTCATGGGGGATCTAGCAAATTTGTAGGAATGCCTGATTTGGGAGATGAGGGTAACCAATTGCAGTCCTCTAAATACCAAATGGCAAACCATGTCATTCAATTTATGTTTCATGGCCTGACAGGTTTCCGCTTTCTTGTTGCCCACTATCCCACCACTCAAGCCAATGCGCCACAAATATATACAATGTTTTGGGATGTAGTCCAGGCACTTGAACAATGGGGGTTCCATGTGATTTATACCTCTTTAGATGGCGCATCTAACAACAGATCTTTCATAAATATGCATTTTCCATCACCATCATCTGACATGGCTGGCTTTAATCCATTCTGTGATGCCCATCCAGTAGTCTTCATTGCAGACCCATCACACCTGTTTAAAAAAATCAGGAACAATATTCTGAGCAGTGGTACATGTAAATGGCACACAAGACTTCTAAAGATTGATGGGTGTGTAACAACATGGAAAACATTTATTGATGCCTATGACTGGGATAAAAAGCATGGTCTCTCTATCCATCAAAAACTTACCTCTCAACATCTTCATCCAAACCAGGCTGAGAAGATGAGAAATCACCTTGCTGAGGAATGTCTCAATTCAGATATGCTGCATCTCATGAAACAGTTCAAGGAAAGTTTGTGTGAAAATTCCTCCGCAGCTTCCCTCTGTGATGGGCCCATCAAATTACTGGAGCAGACTAGTCGTTTGATTGCCATATTTCATGATCGACGTCCCATTGCAGACCTGAAGGATGAACGCCTTGAACATCTTTCAAGTGCCCTTCTCTTCTTTCTTCAGTGGGAAAAAGATACTTCAGATGTAAAAAACTTGATGTCACATGAAACACGAGAAGACTTAAAGGTTCTTCTGTATGGATTTCAAAAATTATGTACAATTGTTGTGAATGATATAAATTACATACTTACCCCTGGATTCATCAACAGCGATATTGTGGAAAATATATTTTCTCAGCAAAGGGGGCTCCATCACGGTGCTGGGAGCAATCCAAATTATCAGCAATACTGTACTGCAACAAATAGCATTACCCTTTGCCAGAATTTAGTTTCCAAAAAATCAAATGCTGCAAGAAGGAAATCAAACACCCATGGAGGATCAGCCTTTCCGTTCAAACAGCTGTGCAATAATCTGAACATAAAACAAAACCAATAAAAATCTTAACAAAACTGATAAAATTCATTAAATACATAAATTAATTTGTTGCATTATTTATCTTAATTATTCTTATTTGAAGCTTTGGTAAAATTGAATATTACATAGTTTACCTTACTAAGATTGACAATAACTGAGGACCTCAGAGACTCAACTCAACATCTGGATTTGGCATCTTCTCAGATTTCAAAATAGCATTCCTTAAAATATCACACTGAACTTCCTTCTTGTCAGATTGCTTTAGCTTAGTGTTGTAAAACTTTCCCAAAATTAACAGTTCTTTCTTCTTAAATGTATTTAGTATTCCTGAATTTTCAAGTAAAGCGGCCTAAAGTTTTAAATGATACGCTTCTCTGTTTGAACATGTAGTTTTAAGCAAAGCATCAATGGAAATGTCCGTATTTGTTGTGGAGGTTTGAGCTTTTCCTTTTGTTAAAACCTTTTTTCTAAGCTCCATAGATTTCTTTTGTCCGATATCTTCTAAAAGTTTTTTCCGGTATTCGGAGTCTGTGACTCTCAAGTAGGATTGCACAATGTCTTCAAATAAACAGACTATTGCTGAAGCTCCATCTATCATGTCAGACACTATCAAAGAACAATCATCTGAATCTGAATCTAAAGTAAACATACTGGTCTGCAGTTTAGAAAATAAACTAGTCCATAAACTGAACAATTTTTCGTTCTTAAGTACTGTCGAGTGAATATGCTGCAGCATGTTCTGTCCATGAATCCTAAGTTGATCTTCACTATATAAAGGAATTCGAATTTTCTCTAATTCCAAGAAAAATTCAAATGTATTGTCTGATATGTTTGTAAGGCCACATGACAAATTTTGTTTTCTTTTGACATCAATTATACTGCGAGAATACTTAGAGCATTCAACATCAGTTTGAGAAACAATAGTGGTTTGAAGCAATGAAACTTTAACTTTTGCTTGTTGGTTGTAGATTTGCCCAAAATTTCTCAAGTCATTTCGCACCAAGTTAGTATTATGATACTTCACTTTTGCCACAGCACGACCCCCAACATAACGTATTTTGCCATGTGCAAAGTCAGATATACATATATCACAAGATGTTTTGAGCTGGTCTGACTCTTTAGGTGTCTGTGATGTAATGATGTTCTTTCGAACAGCTGTAGCAATACTTCCACAGAGTAAGTAATTAACATTTCGACTTTGAAAAAGAGATTTGCATAACGCATTGTATTCCGGAGACTGCATAAAGGTATGATAGCTCGAATAAAATGAATTCCAATTTTTCACTGTTTGAGAAGTACTACAATGCTCATTCTTCATTAATTCTATCTTTTGTGACAAAATTTTCACAAAATCCACAAATAGATGGAATTTCCCCTCAATATAATCTATGTCAGCATTCAGTCCCTTCTGTTTGTCTGATAAAGGGTATGGAGCCCTCATTTCATTGAGCAAACGTCTTGTATCCTGTTGATGACCTTGACCATCACTTGTATTTGTGCTTGTGCTCTCAACCTGAAATGTATATATGGAATGCAAATGCCTGACTAAATTATTTTTCCTTGGGGGGGGGATATGGTATTTAAAATGTCCTGTATCATGCAGTGGTAATTTTAAGTTGCAACAAGTTTCTTTCAATCCCATTCACATTCATATATATCTGTTAATTATTGTTAGTGTCTATTGATTCAAAAAATGTTCAAAATATTAGCATTAATGATTCATGTATAAAATTGATATTGCAGATTCTAAAATGATTTCATGATTTGAAAAGTAATCAAAATTAAAAGCATTGTGCTAACCCTTTCTAGCTCTTCCATCATTTTAATGTCATCTTCATCAAAGTCAGACTCATCAGAATTTTCAGCTACATATATATCACAGGTAGGAAAGAATTCCTCTTCAAATATGTCATCTTCAAACACCTGTAAAAATAATAAAAATTAAATAAGACATATTATAAATTTGACATTATTTCTTTATAGACACATCAATTCAATACTTTAAAAAAAATCTCACGATCTATCATTTAATGTTTATTAAAGCATGAAACATCCTAAAAAAAGAATGATAACATAATTATGTAATAATTAAACAGATATGCACATACTTTTCGGCAGCAAGATAAATCTTCTAAAGCAGGAGCTCCTGACGATGCACAGTAATCATTCACAGCCTGAGGGTGCTGCTTGCTGCATTTGGGATCGTAGTTCTTGATGCAGAGTCCTTCACGGTCTGTTGAACGTCCAACAGCAACACCTATCTGACCTGCCTGGAATATGTTTTTACAGTCAACAATAACACAGGGCAAAGTTAATCCCTGAGATTTATGGACAGTCATGGCAAAAGCCAAACATATTGGATATTGTTTTCTTTCAGCTACTGTAATACATTGAGAAGGGTCATACACACTAAATGTCACTTTGCTTAATTTTATTATTTTGTCTTCAAACTTCACAGTGGGCCCATCATCTTCCAACTTGAAAACAGTGCCAAGTAAACCATTGACTAAAGTGTCAGAAAGGTTCCTAATCAGCATTACTGGAGCACCTTCTTTAAGAAGAAGAACCTTATTTGCATTCATCTTGCGGAGATATTTTTGTTCGCCTTCTTCTTCGGCAACGTAGCTTGTTGATTCTCCTTGCATTTTGTGTAGTTCTGTCATGTTAAAGCAATCCACTTCAAAATTTGTTCCAAAGAGAACACATGGATTGTTTCTTGACAAGGGTCTCTCTAGTGCAAGCATCAGCTGGTTAGTTTGATGACTTGGAACCCCCCGTTCTAATTCATTGATGGCTAAGATCAGGTCTTTGTCACTCTGGCGAATAACAGTTTTGAGTGTAATAATGTGTGGAACAGTCTTTCTCCATGTATCTGAAGCAAATGCGTGATCTCCCGGATCCCTGTAGATGTCATTTGGAACTGGTGGTAATTGGAAAAAATCACCAACACAGACAACCTATTATAGTTAAAAAGTTCATTCAATTGTGAAGCTTCAAATGTTGTGTCTCCAATGGGAAGAAATAGTGAAAAATTCTACTGACCCAGGAGTAATTCTCATCTATAGTAGCATTTCTCGCCAGTGCATTGAAACTGCATTAATCAGCACATGAAATTACATTGTGGCGAGAAATGGAACTTTGTGAGAATTGGTCTTAGGCCAGTAATATGTGGTACATGTAAATGTTTTTACAACCTTATTAAATTTCAGGCCTTTGGGAAGCTGTTTAAGATTTTTAACTCAAAATTAAGATGAGCTAAAATGCTATCGAGGTGTAATTGAAATTAGGATATAAGAATTCTACAGTCTAATATTTTTTGGACAAATGTGCCCTCCCAGCTCCCGTAGGCCTGCATGTTTAAAAGATTTCCATACTAACCTGCAATCCACCAAAATAAAGACTGGGATCTTTAACTGATCTACAGATAAACTCAAGCTGAAAAAAAAAGATGCATAATCTTATAGGTATTTTTTTTTTTTTGGTAGCTTGAAAAATGCACTAAATAATAAAAGATACAACAAAATAAACCATATTAACAAAATAGTTTGGTGGGCTTGAGCTCAAAATATCAGTATTAGAATCTTGCCTCAAGTAATCTAAACACAAACCGTATTTTGATGTGAAACAGTTAAGTACTGTAACTGGGCTTTCCTTAGGTATCAATTAGTCAATCATGTTTTGTTTATTCACATGATTTCAGAAATTATAACAATTATCGATATTACCGGAAATGAGGCTGTGTAAAATTAAAATCAAAAGGAACCTAGACTATCCCGTTCAAGCACAGGCACGTACCCGACGTTAAATATTTTTCTCATAATAAAAAAATACCCTGTATCTAATAATACATACATACAGTGCACAGGCACCTGACGTTATACATTTTTCTCATAATAAAAATAAATACCCTATATCTAATACATGTAATACACGTGTATTATTAGATATAGGGTATTTATTTTTATTATGAGAAAAATGTGTAACGTCAGGTGCCTGTGATACAGTGTATTATTAGAAACATGGTATTTATTTTTATTATGAGAAAATTATAAAACGTCAGTTGCCTGTGGTTTTCTATTATGTGCATTTTGAAAATGATAAATAATTTGTTTACATTATGCAATAGAGGGTTGGGCCCTTGATTAAATTAGTGAACAACAATAAACCATGATAAACATATAAAACTTAATATATAACTAAATATCTATATAAAAATATAATATATGTTGTTTCTTATATATGCTGTTTGGTTGATATATTCATTCTCTAGTTACACCATGATATATACTAACATCCGCTAACAGAATGCACTTATGAATTTTTGCAACATCTGTATATAGCTTTAAGAAAATCACACGCACCTGCTCAAAAACTTTCCGACTGATCATGCTGATTTCATCGATAATCAAAACGTTACACGTTTTAATTCTGTTTCGAGTTTCTTCACTTATAATACGCAAAAGATGCTGGTTTTCAAATCTCCCATCCATTAGTCCAGCCCAATGGTGAATAGTTGTGGCTCCCGTGAACTGTCGGGCTGCAAGTCCCGTGCTTGCAGTAACAGAAACGTTTTTGTTATTAAGTTTCTTGAGCGTTTCTTTTATAAGATATGATTTCCCAGTCCCTGCTTGCCCCAAAACGACACAACTGTGTCCACTTTTGATAAATTCTAAGGCCTGTGATTGTTCGTAGTTCAACATGGCTGTTTTTCCCGCAATACTTCAACGTCACGCAAGTGTATCTGTTAACCAATCAGATTTAAGAAGGGAATCCCCATTTACATACAGATGTCAACTTCCGTCCACCCTTTAGCCTTTTGTCGCAAATCAGCAGCAGTAGATGCAGAATGAGGAGATATTTTTATTAATAAACGATGTTATGGGCCGTTTTGGTTGAATCAGCAGTAAGCTAATAAATCGAGTGACCGATCGGACGGCGGAGATGATCGCAGAAAAATGTTACCGCTGAGTTATAAGCGAAAATTCACGGCGATGTGACAGTTTTAAAAAAATCCAAGATGGCGGGGATGGGTACCTTGTGTATTATTAGGTAAGCGGTGTATTATTTTTATTATGAGAAAAATATATGACGTCAGGTGCCTGTGTTTGATTGTTCTAATTTATTTTTAAATGTTATAATATTTAGGCACCTATGATTACAAATATATAATATCTTAAATTAAACATAATCAAAGGAATCACCGCAAAATACACATAACAAGCTCTAAATTAAAAAAGAAAGAAAATCATAAATAGAAAAGAAAACATAAGGCAGTGGAAGCATTGTTGTAATACATTTTTGACCAGGAAGTAAAACTCTATATATAGAAATACAGGTTTATGTGCACCTGTAATAGGCAGTGACTGGGTATGTTGAAACTTGTCAATGATTTTGTGTTTGTCATTGATCATATGTCACAACAGCTATGTTTCTTAACATTGGCTGATTAAAACATAGGGCAACGACTAATCAGTGAGCTGGGTCATTACTATATAGGTTTAATTATTCACATTGAATATCGTTTTGTAATGTAATCAAGATATCTTATAATAATTGCTTTTTCAAACACACAATTCTTTAAAATGAGTGATACTCCCTGAGTTATGAAAATCTACACCACGATTTAAAAAAAAAGATAGGTCATAAAAGGAACAGGCCGAAATACTCAAACTGTGTAGACACACAAAAATGTCGTGGATTCCCGTATATTAAAATATTTGCATTAGTATGCAGTTCATTTCCACATAAACACATAGCGATATGCTTTACTTATCTACTCTGTTCTCTGTTATTAAGTATCTAAAACACATTTAACTCACCAAAGGCATGGGATAACGTAACAAATCCAAGAAACACACACAGTGAGGCCATTCTTGAACGTATTTACCAAATAGGAAGTATAATAAAACATGTAGAAAGCAACTAGAGCTGTTCGGAAGCATTCCATGTAAACCATTTAGAACATTACGCATGCAAGCTTTCTAACAGATAAGTGTCAATTTTAATTTGCTACAAGTTATCTCTTGCACAGGGGTTGAGTTACACATTTCTGAATCGCTGTGTGATAGCTAATTGAAGTTCAGGAAAATAAGGAAGAAAATGTTTTCTAACATTATCGTTTCGTTGTACATAGTTATTTAAGGAATAAGGAATCATTCTTTCAGTATTTTAAGGTGATAATTTTGGTCGGGGCGTGATCAAATCCAATAAAGCCCGAAGGGCTTTATGATAGATTTGATCACGCCACGACTGAAATTATGACCTCATCATATTCAAAGATCGATTCCTTACTACTAATATTTATATAATGTTAAGCCATCGTATGATTAATTATTTAAATATAAAGAAGCAATTTAAGCCACAATTTGGCGTCAATTGAAGTTATGGGTTACTTGGTACAAAATCGATACGTAGTGTTATCACAGGCAAAGACACTTGAAAATGTAAATATTAGCGCATATTAAAGTGCAGTCTCAGAATATGCGCATTTATCTCAGTATACTTTCCATGCTCATCCCGGATTTATCCGGGTTCCAAAATAGTTTTTTACTAAGTACTTTTCTATATTTCGTCATATCCTCCTTTTCAATCTTCAAGTCATACAAACTGGTAGGGTTAAATCATCAGTATTTGCCTAACAATTTCTTAAAACAACATTCAGGATTTTTACATCTCTTTGTATACGCTAACTTTAAATCAGTATTCATTGTTGGGATTTGAAGATGACAGTTTATTTTATCGGATTGTTGTCTTTCACCCAAATTGTTTTACTGTGACCTGTACCAAGCCATATTCATTGTTACAACGTGGGCTATCTGGCCACGCTTCTTTTTGATTACGTGTCAGTAGTTTATTTACTTTTTAGTTGTTTAGTTAGACACTCTCTCATTTAAAATAATTTAACAATTGTTTATTTATTTTTATGGTAATACCATCAACGCAAACTATGCCTAAGACTAAGTCAAGGCCAGCAAGGCCAGCCCCCACAGAGCGGACGTCCAGGCGACTCGACTCCACGCCGCGGATAGGGATGAGCCCCAGACAGTAGTGCAGGCGGCAACCCCACAAGCACTTACAAGCCCAGTTGAACAGTCAGCGCCACAGGCGCCCACAACGAGCGTTTGCCCAATACCGGTCACTGAGCCACCTGTGCCCACAGGTAATTTAACTCTTCTTCCCCTGACTCAAACCACACAACCTCGCCCTTACCTGTAGGGTCTACTCAATTTTCGCTGGGATACTATGTTGACCCTAGCACTAGGGATAAGATCATATCTGGTAAATACATTAACTTGGGGACATTGCTCGTTAGGGACCCAAACAAATCTCATGTTTCATCCACTCTTGCAATAGATGCAACCGGCCAATTTATTGGCCAAACTAAATCTCAGCACAAAATTCAAAACATTGATCGTTGGACAGATGCATTCATTATCTTCATGAGCATTTACACAGCAGCACATCCAGAAAAAAATACAACAATTCTTAAAGTACATGCATTACATTAGGCTAGGAAGCTAGAAATCACAGGCCTGGCTCATATATGACGAACAGTACCGCCTTAGGGTCTCCATTAACCAAAACACATATTGGGGTGTAGTTGATCCTGAGTTACATAACACCCACTGCACCCCGGACCCACAGATACAACCAGACTTACACCTCAAACAAAAGGGTAAACAGCGATAAATGCTTCGACTATAATTTCAAAGGCGCATGCATCAGACCAAACTGCCAATATGTACACAGATGCCTTAGGTGTAATAATGCACACTCCTCAAACACCTGCTCATCGGGTACGCCTACACAAGCAACCAAAGTTAACAGGCCATTTCACATCAACACACCAAACCAAGGCCAACCCCCCCTACCAATACAACAACCCCTTAGCCAAATTCCCTCGACACCCCAAACAATAATACCCTTTGGTCTCTGGGAAGCACCCCCATCCTTATTAAGTCCATTTCACAGTATTTACAACATTACCCAGATAGGCAAGCCGCACAAACTTTAGATACTGGTTTTAAGGAAGGATTTAAATTGTTGTATGCAGGACCTAACTTCCTGTTTTTTCTCACAACTTAGTATCAGCCAATCAATACCCAGATATTTTGCAAACAAAAATCTCTAAGGAGGTGGATGAGGGACGCATGGCTGGCCCCTTCCTACAACCACCTATGCCCAACATTCATGTCTCACCAATCGGATTAGTTCCCAAAAGCGACGGCGGTTAAAGAATGATAACACATTTATCTTACCCACCGTCGTCCAGCATAAATACATACATAGACCCTAAAGATACAACAGTAACCTACACTTCCTTTGACACAGTCGGAAATACCATGAGCAAACTGGGAAGGGGCCTTGTTGGCAAAAGAGGTTATAAAAAGTGATTTTAGGCTAATACCCGTTTACCCTGGGGATTTTTGAACTGCTAGGACTGTTCTTTGGGGGTGCTTACTATTTCGATAAGATTTTGCCCTTTGGCTGCTAAATTTCGTGTAAAGTTTTTGAAACATTTTCTACATTCGTCGAATGGTTGGTCAGAGGGCAATCTGGTTTAGAAACCACCCACCATTATCTAGATGATTTTATTTTTGCCGGTCGGTCCGATACCAACCATTGTCATATGCTAGTCGACACATTTCATAGCCTATGTACAGATATGGGGATTCCATTAATAAGGACAAAGCACAGGGGCCTACAACATCACTTGTGTTCTTGGGTATGGTCATAGATACAATTCAAATGCAAATTCGCATACCACCACCAAAGATTCAAGAAATGGTGTCAATTCTCACACATCATATTCAGAAAAGAACAATTACCTTCAATTCACTGCAGAGCATTGTAGGTAAACTTAATTTCTTTGCCAGGGCTATACCATGTAGTCGAGCATTCAATAGACGTTTTTATAACGCTATGATTGGTAAGGTTCAACCCTATCACCATGTTAACATTACCTCTGCAATGAAATTAGATATGCAAATGTGGCTCGACCTTCTGACCAATATCAATGGGGTTGTATATTTCCGGGATTCCGAATGGAGTTCTCAAGAAACACTTAAGCTTTTTACAGATAGCTCTGGGACAGCTTCATTAGGATGCAGTTCATATTTTCAAGGGCAGCGGGCAGGTCTTACATTAGGTAATGCATATTCAGTATTCCCCTTCACTCAACTAACCACCACCTGTTGGCGATCAATTATCATGTTCCCTCCCTTAAGATCTTCATTTTAATTGGCTATTTGTATCTGTCATTATTTTAACAAAATATTTGCATTCCTAAACAAATGTAATCCCAGATGTTATAGATCCAATTAATGTGTGGATTTTGGGATCTTCCATTATCAAACAATCAACAGTAGCAGCCTTACTAAGAATTGGAGGAACCAACCAATCCATTCCAAATGCCAACATATGGTGGCAGGGGTACAGTGGCATGAAACTTTTGGACCTTGTCCCTTAACTCAAGTAACTCAAAGGTCTCAAATTGCAAAGTCCTTCTCACATTATTGTCATTCATTGTAGAGCCAAAAATGTTGGCAAAACTCGTCTTGACCGGCTGTTGCCCATGGTACATGCCATTCTGTCTCAATGTACAACATTATTTCCAAAAACCAAATTTGTGTGGTCCTCTACCCTCCCCGGGATAACCAAAACCCAACCCGAGTTGACAGCCAAGCAATTAAAACCATGGTGAGCCTTGGAGGGGCCTACATCAAGCATCCTCAAATTAAAATCAGTCATACAACTTTTTTATGGTGACGGTACCCACATATCCAAGTTGGGGAACGATTTTACAAGGGGTTATTGAACACATAATGGGGGTCAAAATCGACAAAATCAAGTAATGAAATCCCATCCTCATTGGCACTGGTCGGTGGTATCTATTTGAGGTGGGGATGTTACGCCGTCACCAATATGTAGGGCCTTTGATGGCTGATGCATGTTCATGCATGTGGCGCTTTCGTCAAACCCCACCTCAAATGGAACAGTGTTTTCTTAACCGTGTATCCTTTTGTGGCGCAAATAGCGCTTTTCATCATTGTAACTTTGATACATGCAAATTATTATGTTTAATTATACAATTGTTTATTGAATGGGATATTGACCCATTTAACTTGATTGCACTTTAATGCAGTTTTGATTGAACTTTGACCTCTGATTGAACTTTGAACTTTGACCAATATTGCATTTTGAGTGGCGTTGGACATTTGTTACCTACCCAGTGCACAATTTAGCCCATTTTGGGGTCGCCACACTCGTTTGTTTGTTGTTGGGGAGACGACCCTGCGGCCGCTCCCAAATTTTGTTCCTTATATCACCGCGACCAAATAAGCCAATTACATTAAAAAAAATCCCACCCAAATGTTTGCTTTGTGTCTTATATCTGTGATAATAAGAATGAAATACTCTAACAAATGAGTGCAAGGGAACGTAATTAAACTTTAATTTTTTTTTCAATTGTTAATAAACCAACTGGTCTTCTAGAACAATAACATAGGAAATTGCGTTCGTTTAGACAGATATTTCTAAAGTTATAAAATGGTGTGTACCATGCCACTATATATTTTTCATATATTTTCATCTTTATATAAAACCGTTTCGAGTGGGAAATCTTAGATGAAGACGATGTATTATTGAATATCTATAGGATGACAATCTACTTGTAGTAGAAATAATTGTCTATAGGACACATTCATCGTTACAGGAAATAAAAGAACTGTTGACATCTATATCTTGATTAACATGTCGTTTTAGGACATTTTTGTTATCATGAAATCAAGTAATATTATATAATAATGTGTACGTATCCTTTGGAGTTTATAGTAAAGATAATAAAAATAAATAAAATATTTGCTTTTATGAACTACATTTATGTACCGTTTTTTAGGATGTGTTTATGCATTATTTAAAGATTGTTTATTACTTATGAAGTTCTCCTGACATAGCGTTTTATTATTTAAAAGGTTTATTATTGACTGTATATGGTACAACACAGACTACTAAAATCTATGAACTTTAATAATTTGAAGTATTTCTTTTAAAAGAAAAAGGATTGAAATGACTTGAAATTGGAATAAATACTGAACTCTCACAGTTTCACCAAAAGAGTACAATTCAACTCTTGTCAAATTTAGATTGAGCTATGACTCTTTTGCGAAGAATATCCGAGCTGCTATGAAATTCAATATTGCAATGTACATAGTGTTTAAGCGAATGAAGTCATTGCGCATGTAGTTACTCTAATCTGTACACCGTACTTCAATTATAAAATATCAGTCTCTTCAGTCTGAATGCGCTACGTATATGTTACTAAAAATACTGCAGTGCAGGAATGACAGCTAATAGTAAAGTGTGCAATTTCCCCCACTTCATCCAAATGTGCAATATACTCTGGCGTAAGGAGTTATACTTGCCTACAAACCCTTAACTATTGAAAACAATGATGTCCTGAGTATTTTGCGCATAATTTTCACATAACTTTGTTGAATATTCTTGTATTTAATCTGCTATTCGGTACACAGTGTATGTATAATATGTTGAATTTACCTGTAAACCATAAATAGGGTATCAGAAATAATGTGAACAGGAAAAAAAAAAAACGAAATAAAGAGATGTAAAAAAGCAGGACACAATAGTCAGAAACGTAATAAAGGTTAAAGGATATTTGTCATCTTTTTAAAAGCTCTAATCGAGTTAGAAAGAGAGAGAGAGAAAAAAAGGAGACATAAAACACATTAGGAAAAAGTGGATTTTAATGTCAATTTAAACCGCTAAACAAACTGTACTACACTTACATGTACACAAAACAATGAACACACCAGTCGATTGATTCATAAGTGCCATACGCATTTAGTCTAAAACCGAACTAATCACCTTATTTATCTCCCTTAAGTCACCGAATATTGCAAACTCCTTACACGCATATACATCATTAATACATATGTTTAGCTCACTAATGCACAAATACAACCATAGACGGTTAAATGTTACAAGCCCGACTAGAAACTGTGGTAATGGTAGCTCCCCGTTGCATTAAACATGGGGATGTATTATAACATGCTAAAAACTCATTAAGAAAGTAATGTCACAACAAAATTTGAACAGTGCGTAATACTTTTTTGGACTAGGAAGTAAAATTATAAAGATAACTTTTTTTTTGTGTTTGTTGACGGTCGTAGGTGACCTTCCTAGGCAAAGCGTGTTGGCAAGTCGACGTGATGTCTAAAGCATGGTTTTCATCTTCGCTAGCCAAGTGTTTTCGGTCCACTCCGATACCCATTATCTCTTGGCAAACTCGATGACAAACTCCGTTTTATGATTGGCTTCTACTGCGAGTAGCTAATCCAATAGAAGCGTTTTGAAACAGGCGTTTGTGAAAAAACTTTTCAAGAAACACACGTGTGATCTTTGGTCAAACATTTGGTGCCTTTAAAATTTGAGGCACTATTGCTCGAGTAAGAAGCCTCCCTAACGATGGTCTAACTAAATAACTTCAAAAACGAAATATTTTACTGCATTGGATTGATAGACTTGTCAAGGCTTGCGTGATAGTTTCGGAAGCAAAATTAAACATAGCGAAAGAAGAAGTTGCCTATTCCGTAAATATAAACGTCCTTGATTAGAGTCATTGACTTTAAAGGGTTAAATTATTTTTTTCCACAATATTACCGACGACGATACCTAATTTTATGCATATCAAATTTCAGATGTCAGCGACTTGTTCACATGTTCCTACAGACACTCTAAATAAAACATTCCTTGCTTTCTCTAGCTTTTATTCCTATTTAATAGCATCATGAATAATGTTCCAATTTCGCAAGTCAACATGTTTTCAAGTTGTATTTATGCTTTAGCGTGTGTACCACCCGTCGTATTATTCGATTAAAATGTACAAATGCAAGGGGCGCAACTCCAGTTGCTCGATAGATAGCACTGCCACATCACCGATTTTCATAATGAGATCTGCGAAGACTTAATGTGGAGCAGAGTGGACCGAAAACCCTTGGCTAGCGAGGATGCATGCTTCTTTGGAAACCGAATGTCGGATCCACAGAGGTTTTGACATTGGGGGCAGTACAATGGTCTGAGCAATAGCGTACATGTACATTAAGGTGGCACAGGGCATTTTTCTTTATAAAATTTATTGTAGCCAGGGGATGTATGTCTTTGGAATTCTGTAACTAGAAGATCCCATTAGCACAATTACCTTTAATTCACTTTTTATAAGGCCAATCGACAATTTCTGAAGAAATTACTAGTCAAAACCTGTAAACTTTTCTATATACCGCTTTTTATGAGATTTTGACTTTTTCATATTTCGTATTTTTTCACGATTTTTCAGCTTTTTAGACCTTCCTTAGCTAATTCCCTGCAAAGAGTTGACATTCTCATCACATGTCAGTAACTTAACAGTGTATAGTTTACTATGCCCCATCCACCTACTTTTTGCGTTAGTTAACCTCCCGTCTATAACGTGCAATTTCACTATGTAAAGTCAACTTAACTGTTATAGCCACAAGTTTCCCATTTTACTTCTGATTTATATGTACTTGACATTAGGGGCCTACATATTGCATACCAATTTCAACAAAAGACATCCCTTTTACTAATAATAATCAATAAAAATCATTTCATGAATTTTAGCAATACACATAAGCCTTAAGTACAGCAACTCTTACTTTTACAAAAATATTATTTTTGTTTGAGAGATAAATATATTGTTATAATATAATTGTTTGATATATATAAATAAATCATATTTAAAAAAAATGAAAAACCCAAACAAAGATTTACTAATCAGGCCACAATGTGTTATGACAGCATTTAAAACATTTAATGATGGAATCTAGCACTTTTTAATTTAATACAGCCGAAAATTTGCAATAAAACTCCTCTAAGGTAATGTTTTTATCCTTAAATGGCCTTAGGTTTTTGAAGCCAGAGATAAAAGTTGTCATTTCTTGTTAACAGTGGCGTACTATACCCATCAAGTTTTCGGCTAAAACGAAACCTATATACTTTGTGTATTCATGAGACGCTTCGAAAATATTAATAAATACGGTTTAAAGCCTGTGAATGATGCAAACGAAAAATATGCACTACAATTGCACAGGAAAATGAAATTATTAACATCAACATGTCACATGTATCAACAGACTAAATACTAGCAACTGTTGCAGAAACCAATCGAGAGTATACGCCTGAGGAATACGTTTTCTTCATTTGAGAAAAATTGTTACACTTAGAGATATAGAATAACAGCTATAAATAATTATACAATTATATTAAACCAACAAAAATACTTCCAGTTGGCATTTCTTCATTTCTTCATTGATGGAATGAGTATGAACTTTAGTCTCAAAAATGTAGTTCATTTTTGGAAAAGTATACACACTGATTTCTTTAATAACATACATGTAATCAATTATAACTCATATTGAAATTAAGGTAACATAGGCAATACGTTTTTATTAATGCTTCTATAAAACCATTATCGTTAAAAATCGGAGATTTTTTTTTACTGCATATAGGTGTTAAATTATATAGCAAGTATTTATATAGTATATATATGTATACAGTGCAAACTATACATGATCGAAAGTGATAAATTACAGTATAAAATACATATCTTATCCAGAATTAAGGTCTTAATTCCATCGGTTGGGTATTTTGCTGTTATAAACCAGGACAGATTCATTTACTGAATATTGTTCATCCTTAATCAAAAACGTGTTTCTCTAAACAAAATAGTTTCGAATAATTCATCGTAATGTGATATTTAAATACAGAACAGTGGCATGCTTACGATTTTTCTTTGCTCATTTATTTTTCGAAGTTCTTTATTTCAAGATGATTTGAAAATAACATTAACGGAAATATGGTTGCGATACTACTAAGTATATATTACCAAAAATGTTACATCATGATAATCAAGTAAATGGCGACTGTTTTTAGTTCCATAACCATTGGAAACTGTTTCTGTGGTTAGAGACAAATGTCTTTTTGAATCGCTGTTTTTTTTGTTATTCAAATCACTTTTGGTTTTACTAGATATTACGTTTTGCAATTTATAGGACAAAATGTGTTTGTTTAGACCATTATATAACTGTTCATTTTTTTATTTTTTTTATTTTCATGTTGATGTAGCCAATGGGTTTTTTTCTTTTTGTAAACTTTGATTTCTCGATTTGAAAATTGCTAAATATCATGATTATGAGCTACGTCCTGAAGAGTATCGTATGTCTCAGTTTTGCTAAATTCTCCGAGCTCTTGGTATTCACTTCTATTATTTTCGTTGATATAAACGTTGGATACCTCGCCTGCACAATCTTTTTGAGCATTGTTCGATTCATGAACTGCTGGTTGTCTAGTTTTCGAATTCCTAAAACTCGTAAAACAAAATGCAATATCATAAATTGTATCAATCAACTTTTAATTGTATAACGTAATTAAAGCAATCAAATTCGGGGCAGTGATTTTTCTCTTACCGTTTCATCGCAAAGTACGTGATTACTACTCCATTGACAAATAGTAAGATACAAAATGCACTGAGGATTCCATTAAATTCTGACGTTAATTTCTTTTCAGTGACTGTAAGTTTTGATACTAAAAAAGAAAAATATATGTAGTAGATTGTGAAGCATTTAGTATACTTGCATTGTGTTGATATTCATCATGGACTTTTTTTTTAGAAGTAACTCACAATAATTCGACCTTTTTGAAAACCGTAAGCTCATTGTTTTGTTGATTAAATTTTGTTCATTATAAGAAATTGTTTCTTATTTAAAAATTTATCGACAATTTTTATTTTAGTTTAGTGAACAATGCAGATGTATGTAAAAAAAAAAGCAAAAAAAAAACCAAACAAACAAAAAAAAAAAAAACAAAAAAAAAAACCACCATTCACATACTTACCCTCTAGGCAGTCAAGTCCCTGCCATCCACTTTTACAGCCATCTTTACAATTTCCAGTGACATGGTGACAGTCACGTGATATTTTGCAAAACGTGCTGCATTCCTGATTACAACCAGATCCATAAGAACCGAAATCGCATACTAAATGACGATAATGGTATAAAGAGTATATACATGTACATGGTATTGGTTGAAAAAACGGTGATTCATTCGGGATATGAAGGTAGCGACATTGTATAAAAATACATAACCCCATATTTGTAAGCTTTTTATAGCGCCCATTCTATACATTGGTTTTTGGAAAAAAAAAACCCACTAAAATCAGTTTTTCTCTCTTGTTAAACGGTCAGTACATTAGCTTTTCTGTCAATTATAGCTTTATATAAAGTCTTTATTATACTTAAAAATCAGAGATATTTCATCATTGGAAGCATTAAAAAATTATCAAAATTTCTTCAAAATCAAATAAAATTAGAGGAAATGCGGGCTAACCAATATCAATTTTAGCATACAAATTTATTCCAATTTAGTAGTAAGAGCTGATAGAAACTCTGATATTCTATCATTTCATTAAAGAATAGAATCTTCAAATCTTAAACAAATGTCAACAGAACTACAAAGAGATACATTTATTTTTATCACCATCAGTTGAAAAAACTGTTTTTAAATCAACTGACTTTTGAAAAAGTAATAACAAGTTAAAAAGATCCAAATTAATCCAGTGAAAACGTTTGTTCGCTACAAATAAGGTAAAATTTATTCCACTTAAACTTTTACTTGTTCTAAAATATTTGATAAGTGTTTATAATCAGGCAAATGATCTTTGGAACATTTTTAAAGCATTTTTTAACCATAATTATATTCAAAATGTTTAGAATCTCAAGACATTATCATGAATGAATGCATAAAATAGCTTGAAAACAAGAAAAAAAAAGACCTTTCTTGCAGAGATTGTCCCAATAGCCGGAACTACATCCGGTCCGACAAGTTCCGTCCACATGAGAGCAGTGGGAGCTATTGGAACAGGACCCACATAATTCATTACATTTCATTCCATAATTTCCTTTGCTGCATTCTAAATTAAAGTAATGATATTTACATTTTGTCTTTGTGTCTTTGATTGTGATTACTCTACGTAACGGTTTTGTACTATACAGTTCAATAAATTCGAATGAGGTGTAATTAGGGCACAAGTTTTTGGCTAATTCTTTTCAAACATTCAATCGTATAATTGCTGAAATTTATATGAATATAAGTAACAAATAATCATTCTGTGAATTGTATGAGGTGACGGGGCATGATCAAATATATATTAAAGCCATTCGGGCTTTACAGGATTTGACAACGCCCCGACCAAAATTATCACCTTACAATATTCAAAGAATTATGCTTAATCCTTAAACAAAACTTTTAAAAATAAAGATAAGTGCTTGCTCTCTATCTACACGAAACCATAATTATAGTTGAAATAATAAGAAATGTATATAAACAATTAATGCAGTCAAGAAAATATGCACTGGTTTTCTTAACATATTATGTCTAAGTTACTGGTTTTTTCTGTCATAAATGAACAACAGTGGCATATACATGCATATGATGTTTTAACGTTTTATATGCACTAAGATAATTTTCAGTTTGTTTTTATATATTGTTCGTAAAATTTGGATTTAAATGTCTAAACAGATGTATTATTTATTAAACGTATTCTGACAAAAGTCTTCACCTTCTGTGCAGTACGGGGTTTGGTACCCAGGGTCACATTCTACATCGCACGTTCCATCGATATGGTGACATGCTGTCTCATTCAAACAATGTCCACAATTATTGTTACAATTTTCTCCATAAAAACCTGCTATACATTCTGAAAACAAATGTGAGTTTTTTAAATACCTTTCAATTTTCTGAAAAGTAAAAACATATATTACTTTTAGCAGAAATGGGAATGACCATCAGATATTTTATTAACCTTTGTGACAAAATTCTCCCCTCCATCCACGATGACACCCATTGTCACATATTCCTGTCGATTTGTTGCAGCTTTTACAAGTTACGTTACACATTTCCATACAGTTTGGTCCATAATGTTTATCGTCACATTCTGAATTTAAAAGAAAGAAAAAAAAAACATTTTTTAAATATAAAATTACGGTCTTATTAGGCAATAATGATTATAAAATACCGTCTGTGCAAATGAACCCCTCAAAGCCACTGTCACATCCATTCATACAGGTTCCGTTGATGTGATGACATTGTTCTAAGTTTACACAGTGTCCACAAGGCAGGTTGCAATTTTCTCCATACTTCCTGTGACTGCAAGCTTTAATACAATATATTTAACAAACATAAATAAGCGTTTCAAAAAGAACTTTTGATTTCTACTATGCATATTAAAATTGATTTCATTTTAACTTATTTTAACTAATTTTATAATTGTTCCAAATTAATTAACTTCATTATTTTAGATTTGTAAAAAATATATGTTCCCCGATTTTCAATCCCTCCCCCTTTAAGCGGTAGAGAATTTGTCGTCTTTGACGTATTTTTTTGCTTTTAAATGATAAATTTCTTGAAATCATTTTTTTTTTAAAACAAAATGGATCGTTTTTCATCAATATCAAAAGTAAATTGCTATTAAATCACGCGCAATGATAAACATAGTATTAATTAAACATACGTTCGTGACAATAGAGTCCTTTCCATCCCGGTTTACACCCAAAGTCACATGTTCCTGTTGTTCTGTTGCAGCTTTTGCAAGTATTGTTGCACATTTCTTCACAGTTTGGTCCGAAATAATTAGCTTTACATTCTAAACAAAAAATATGTTTATTGTAACACGTATTGATGAATTCTTTTAAAATTGTTTATACAGCAAGAGCATTACGGTCGTTACCTTCCTTACAGGTTGGTCCTTGGTATCCGCTGGCACAACCATTCATACACGTTCCATTGGTGTGTTGACATTGCTTTGACTCCAGACAGTTTCCACAGGGCATGATACAATTTTCTCCATAAAAATGACTGTCACAGGCTATTAAAGGACGCGAAAAAAAAAATTCAAATCAACACGATAAAATGTTGAAGTTGCCTATTTACTTTTTTGATATACATGCACCTCCTCTTGAGTTAGTTCAACGATTCCTTATCGCTATGCTTATAATTTGGGAAGATATCGATGTTTATTTGAATCCGAGTTATATATTTAAAATATTGATTGTTTTCTTTCAATTCTTCCTCAATAATTGACACGTTAACCATAACTGTTAAATATGGTAAACATATGTTATAACTCATACATAATATTTAGATTATGGCAACGGAAAAAATAGTTCTGGATGGTCAGAATCACAAACATCAATAATGTGCGGATTATTATTAAGGGTAAGTTCAATTAATGATACCAAAAAGGTACATAACTTTCTTTAAATTGCATTTTATAATAATTTGGTGAGCCTACAACTTTTAAATGAACATAATAATTCTTGTAGGATTAAAAAAAAGCTATAACTTTATGCAAAAAAAAACCACAACAACAAAACAATAGAAACAGCTGATAACTTTGTAACCACTGCCACAACTATTTAATGACCA
This sequence comes from Magallana gigas, assembly GCF_963853765.1. Classification (NCBI taxonomy): domain Eukaryota; kingdom Metazoa; phylum Mollusca; class Bivalvia; order Ostreida; family Ostreidae; genus Magallana; species Magallana gigas. Next base: position 69,591,863 of record NC_088853.1, on the reverse strand, counting down.
ATCAAATTGCAAAGTCTTATTTAAATTATATCATTATGTTTTACCTTCTATGCAAAGTAAACCTTTGTATCCACTCTCACAGCCATTCATACAGGTTCCGTTCACATGATGACACTGAATTGAATCGAGACAGTGTCCACATGGCTTGCTACAATGTTCTCTAAATAAGTGACCATTGCAATCTGTAGTATAGTTGATATTTCATTAAAAATTAATACATATTGTATATGAAAGACGAGTTGACAGAATATGCAAAGTTAAAGTCAAGTATTGCACAATACTTCTTGTTAAACTGATATCGCATCGAGAAAAAATGTACAAGGTCATAAATTTACGGAACCGTATAATTGACACTTGATGTTGCGTTAACCCTCTTAATGTCAAATTAAAATTAATGTCATTTTTCTATAAAATGTATACATTATCAAACTTATGTCCACCTGTACAGAGAAATAAAAACAAGTCGATATATTCAAAATGATATAACCGCTTACTTTAAGCTTTCATCGAGTCATAATATCATTTTGCGTGATAATTTTTTTGCATTTATAATATGTTTTACGGTGCGACCGTTGGGGCGAGCGCAGCAGGTGATCAAAAATGAATTATGATAAATCAATAAAAATACAAGTAGTGACGTAAAGTACACGTAAATGAAGAATGCAAAATAAAATAAATATACTAATTTCCAGTTAATTTTTATTATTCATAATTCATAAGATTTTTTATTTATTTATATACCAATCTGATTAAAATCAGATCTTAACAACCCTCCGAAATTCTGATATTCGCTGAACAAAGTGTAGCGACATCAGAATTTGTCGGAGCGGATCAAAAATCTGATTTTGATCAGATTGTTTATATATTGGTCGCAAGCTTGTATGGAATTTATCTCAGATAACTTGGGGTGTTGAATAATAAAGATTTTAACATAATGTTTTAACATAATATTTCCTCTTTTCTTGCAGCAGACATTTTTTTTAAACAAATAAAAATTGACTTATCACAGAATACCCCCTCCCCCGTTTAAAAAAATCAAATTTACGTATAAAAAAAATTGTTGATCACATAAGGAAAATGGATCCCCCGGTAGCATGTAATACCGTAAATAGTAGTGAAAATAAAGACACTTTTGAGCAGCTAAAGAGCTAAAGGCATACCACGCACTCCCCATTCCTCACCCCGATTAGAATTTTCCTGATTTTGAGAATTGTATTTTTCTTTTTGCTTGTGAAGATTTTTTGAATGATGTTGCCACGCCCCATTTAAAAAAACGTTCCTGGAAATTACCGTAAATACAGTGAATAAAATAAATGTGAGCATTCATCCAAATGAGAGCAAGTTACAGCTGTTTCCTATCTCTGAAGAAATGTCTCGATTCGTTAGCTCTGCAAGATTTTGAGAAGATTTTGGTATTTATATTTCAGCAGATTTACAATAACTACTTAGAGTTGTTTCCCCATATTGTGACGTCAAAGTTCACGTCGGTCAATTGTAGTCTGTCTCTTTGAAAACACACTAGAAAAAAACTACGCGAAAAATATTGATTGTTTACTTAAAAAGCATGATGTTCTGGAAATTACACAATTTATCTGTTTCTCAAAAGTTTTACTTTGATTCTCGCGAGATGGTATCCAGTCTAGTGAGATCGGCCGACATTGAAGAATTGCATTGTGGGTCGAAATTTACTGACTCCGAAAAATTTTGTTAGATCAATGTGCAAGAAATCCATTGTGACGTCACTCGAAAGGACGATAACTACGTTAATCTTAAAAGTACATGTAATGGAAATTGGTGTTGTGTTATTTACAATGCATGTACATAGTCTTTTATCTTGTTCTCGTGAGAGTGTGAAATTGGAAACCATAATTACAGGGAACAACTGGGACGATTAAAACAATGCATTACTGGTCCGATTTACTGACGCCAAAAAAATCCGTTGAATGAATGTGCAACTAGTCCGAATTGTCTATTCACACACGCCTTGCCGGTAGAGCTCGCTTCGCGCCGGCGTTGCGCGCCGGCGAGCTGCGCTCGCTATTAATGAGTGGACATTTTCTTGCAGTAATTTATAATGAAAATTAAGTATGCTGAAGAAGTAGAATTCTTCAGGTTTTTGCGTCCATATTTTGGCACCTTCATGTCTGTTACGAAGAACGTCAAAAGTTTGAGCAACAATTTGACTTAATCATTAAAAACAATCATATAAAGCTGTTCACATACAGTGCTGATATCGTGGAAGTTGATTAAACAATCATACTATATCCTGTTTCCTGCATCCTATCCTGCAAAAAAAGCTTAATTCCATTTCCCATCCCATCCCATACCATTCATATTTAGGAATAATAGTTATAAAACAAAATTTAAGAAAATAATATCTATATTAAGAAAGGAATTTAATAATTGCTCTATTAATCGAGGTATCAAAGGAAAAATTGATCAGAAAAGTTCATCAATGCACGTAGCGCATTGATGAAAAAGTTTTACGCTCAATTTTTCTTCAATTCTTATCATTTAATAAAACATTTTCTAATCAAATGTGAAGTGTTATTGATCAAAAATGTAAATAATGTAAACGAAGCGGTGCGTATGAATACAACACAACAACAGCAACAATTTTCAAAATGAATGCGCCTGCAGCTGAGGAGAGCTGAATTTAATAAATTAAACAAAAATACCCAGCGGGCATTTTAACTTTGAAACAACGTTGTTTCAACGTCAGGCATCAACGTTGAATCAACGTTGAATCAACGTTGAAATAAGGTTGCATATGAAAGTTGAGACAACGTTGAAAATGTAACGTTGCTTCAACGTCAACATTCAACGTTGATTCAACGTAGAAATTATGTTGAAATCTGGTTTAAAATATATAGATATGACAATGAAAAAAAAAAAAAATTAAGTGATTTTTGTAAAATGTTTATAAACATATCGTCTTTTATCACGTTGTGCTGTTTTATGTGTTTTGACAATTTATAAAAAAAAAAAATCAAAATGTATAAATCGGCCTTCCTTTAAATCCTAGTAGTATTTGAGTATATCCTTTGCTAAGCAACTTGTGTATTAAGTCCTCGTTAAAAAGTTACTTGGCATTTCAAAATGTTTTAAATAAGGCTGTAGGAATACGATCACAAAGAAACCACGCACATTCCGCCAAACGGTAGCAATGCTTGTTTTCCATGACATGAAACAAAAGGTGTCAACAGAAAAACGTAGAATCCACAATAGTTAGTTCATCATTTGCATTCTGCAGACTGTTTTAAAAAAATAACTCCCAAGATACTCCAATGTAAAATATAAAATAGTCACAAAAGCTAAAATCCCGGGATTTTACTGTACATAAAACCTGTATATTGACTGCACGAAGTGTACCTATGAACTGACTTTCTTTGTTCACCAATAGCGTCTTTAGCGGCCAAGCTGACATAGAGCAGCCTGGTAAATTGCATAACTCCCTTGATCAGCAGTGCCTGCAGTAGTGATGGGTCCGCGCATCCCCTTCTCACTGACCCAGTTAAAATGCTATAGCCACTTGCTGTACGCACAGCTCAATCTCAAATTTCTTGTATGAAAACACTCTTTTTTTAAAATGTAATGTGAATTATTAATTTAACTTTTCATTTAAAAGAAAATTGAGATTTTAATTGGATAAGACAATAATATATTAATTTTATTGGAATATATATAAGATAAAATTGTATTCAAATTAACATTTAATATTTGTGAAAACACGTCATTTAATGCTTCCACTTTACAAAATATAAGTAAAACCTAAATTAAGCAAATGATAAGGAAGTTTAAATTTGAAAATATGTGTACAGTTTCATTAATATATTTAAACGCTGTTTCAACGTTGAAAAGTGGTTGATGTCTTCAACGTTTAAAATAAGTTGGGACTTCAACGTGGAATGATATATTTGGTGAATTAAATGATGTGTTTTGTTTATTTTTGAAGGTTAAACTTTTATTCTTTTCTATATATAAAGCTGTTTTGTGTTTGCTAACATATAAACAGACACAACTCTACATTTTGTTTACATTGTTTATTTTGGAAATTCCCGTTCTATAAAAAGTGTTAAATCAGAACAGATGAGAAAATTAGATCCGGCAAAAATTTTATTGATGCAGGTATCAAAGGAATTTTTCGACCTATCAGACGCGACTCTATTTCATCAAACTGATAAATCTTAAATGATTTAACAATTTATCGAGTAATGTGATAATCAAAACTTCAGCATTCAAAATTTGAACAAATTCTTTGTTAACATAGCAAAGAATTTCAAGCTCTGTAACTTGCATAAAACTCAACAAATGGCATTTAAATTTTGGTCGCGTATTAAAAAGGCCTTCCTGAAGCAGTGTAATTTTTAAAATCGGAAAATAGTTTTTAATTAAAATTGTGACCATGCCCTTTTTAACTTTTTGTGTAAATTAGATGTATTCATAATAATGATTAAAAAAGAGATAAAAAAAAATATTCCACTAATCGTTTAACAAACATTGTAATAATATTCATTTCCTATATAGTAATATAAATCCACGCATATTATAGGTAAGCGGCTAAATCAGTCGCCGTTCATAAAAAACACGATTCAGGAAAGCACTCCTTAATGAATGCATTCAAATATCGAATTTGTTATTATATCATTAGCATTTATTGATAAAAAATAAATTTTTGCGCATTTATATATGCTCTTACATATTTCTTGATTTGATGTTTTCAGCTCATTATTGGCCCTTATACGACCTGGTGATCAGGCATCGAAGAAATTATATGAAACGTGGTAAGTACTGTATTAAAGTACACACAACGTCCCTTTCTTGTTTATATACTTGTCTATATAAATCTCTTATTGAGAGTAGACTGAAAGGCTTCTGTTTATATGCTGTTGAAGTCTTAAAATAAAACAATGTTTTTATGTAGTACCTTTACGTTGTTGGTGCAGCCTATGAAATTAATTCCATACTTACGCTGTTTCCGTATAGAAAAAAAATGTAGCGCGCATCAAATTTCTTCATCGCTTTGTTAATATGTAACATTAATATTGATTCTGAAATGTTTTATTTTGTACTACAAACCAATTTCTGTAGCAAATGTATTTCTAAATCAATTTTCGTTTCGCAAAACCACTCTGAAATTTATAATCGAATCCGATTAGCTACAGGATGCAGGATAGGATATGATAGGATAGATTTTGATCAGTATTTCTATAAAAGCTACCTGAAAAACTCAATGGGAGTAAGAGGCAGGAGCGTAGCAAATTGTTTTGATTTAACAAAAATGAACAATTTTAACGAGGAAATAAACAACTGCCCCCTCCCAAAAAAATGGTTTCCAAGGTATGTTGTTGTTTTTTTTTTACCAAAATCATTGGTTATTCTACACTTTTAGTGCTTTTGAAAGATTAAATGCAATAAATTTACAAAGAGAAAAATCGGTTTTCAATGCCTTCAATGTTTTTTAAATTTCAATTTCAAAGTTAACAAAGAAAGGCTAAACCTTATGGCTAGGAACGATTTAAACTTAGATTATTTTATGACAGCGAATTGTTATAGAAGAAATACAGTCTTATGTGAAAAGCAGCTGAAATAAAAACTAATTTTCTTATTTAATAACGTTAATTGCAGTATTCATTGATGATCGTAAGCAGAATTTTGACTGTTAACTATATTTAACATCCCGATACACGCTAATCGGTAAAACCTCAAAGTATCTAGGTAGCTGACCACCCACTCTCCATATCATAGCATTTTAAAAAAAAACTAATTATTCTATTCGTTTAATCTTCTCTGATTTAGATCAGCTGCCTGCATTAATTCTTAATACTAGTATACAGTAGGTTGCAATACGATCGATAACATTTAATTTTGGCGGTATATTTTACATGTATATGCATTTTTTGTACTACATTGAAGAATTCGAATCAATAGATTCAAAATGTCCAAAAATGTCAAAGTAGTGTCACTATATTGAGTATATATATTATGTTATAACTAAATTTGTTAAATTTGAAATATTCATAAATGACATTTAATTTTCTATATTATGTCACAAAGCAACAAAACGAGGCGGTTATACGTTTTTGTACAAAATAAATGTTTTTTAACATAAAGTACGGCGAAGTGCAAAAAGATAAAGGTACGAAAAAATAAATGGATAGTGCTGAAAACTAACTGCACGCATGGTTGTGAACATAAAAAACTCTTTTAAAAACTCAAATGAATAACAATTGATAATAAGATAAAGTTTTTATTATGTTAAATGTTCAAATGTTACAGTTAACTTGATATAATTTTTCGTGTTTGTTGTACCAAATGTAACAAAGAGTAATGTTAATGTTTAAAAAGAAAAAAATTAAATGTCATTGTGTTTGTATAAGGAATTTAATTGTGATTATATGAAATTTGCAGATACATGCATAGATCTTATCCCTTTATATGATGTGTTTTTTTTAATATGCATTTTTAAGCTTTAGATGAAAAAAGTAATAATAGATTTTGAAGTGATCTACAAGAATCTATTATTATATCATGAATAAAGTAAAAACAAAGTACAGTTTCAGTCATAGTTTGCCCTGTTTTATAGCGAATTTTAACAAATATCACTAAAAATTGTAATGTAACGTTTATTTACACAAGAATACTCATAAATTAAGAATATATAACTAGTTTCATGATTAAACTTTCACAAGGTTGATTGTGACGTCATAAACCATGCATGTTCCCGTAATTTTCATAAAACTGAGCAGAAGACATCAGTTTCCTAGAGGTTTTTTGATTAGCAAAATATGTCCGCAGCTGTCGCCCACGATGAAACTTACATTTTAACTTAATCATGTGATATTACATGAAAGATATTAAATTCGTTGTAGGCGACGGCTGCGGACACATTATTCTTTTTAAAAAAGTATGAGAAAATGTGCCATTTTTCATCATATTTTACCAAATCTTAGCAGTATGCCAAAATGGTGAAGTCGTTATTATTTTTTTAAATAGGATAAAAGTGCATGACTTTGTACTTTTTACAAATACATGTTCAAGATGGTATATGTGTATATTTATGATATTTGAACAACTTTTGAATCTTAGGGCAAATATTGATAGAAACTAAACCTTATTCTTTCTAAGATAAGACATTTTAGTTTGTGTTTGGACTGTTTAAGTGCTTTCAATTGACCCTTCTTGTGTAGATCCGACACTTTAACATGCCAAATGCCTCTTCTGTGATTCAAAAATTTATATTTATCGTTTTAAACTTTATTTGGTAAGTAACGTTGTAACCTCTTACGTGTCTGACAGTAATCCCCCTTCCATCCTGGATGACGGCCAGAATCACACAATCCGTTAACTTTGTTACAACCAGCACATGTAACATTGCATTTCCTTGAGCAATTTTGTCCATAATTTCCATAAGAACAAGCTGAAAGAAAACGCGTAAATCTTTTTTATTATGTATATTCTGAGTAATTTAAATGTTTCAAAAAGTATTTGTTTAAATTAACAAACTACTGTACAAGCTCTAGTTTGCAAATATACCGGTAAAATATTTCTAATTTCAGTCACAATATTGATGTCATTTTTTCAAATAAATTATTCACCTACAAGTTAAACAAAATTATTTTGACCCTTTTTATGTATGTGTTTAGTATTTTACTTGTGTTTGTATTTGTTCAAATCAACAAACTACCTTACATAATTTGGCTTGAAAATATACTTTCAACTTTCACTGTAATAACTGACATTGACCTTTAAAAAATTATTCACTTACGTTGGTTACAAAGCTGTGAAGTGTACCCTGGTTTACATCCATTTAGACAAGCTCCATTTATATGGTGACACTGTAAATTAACTGCACATTGTCCACATTGGCTTAAACATCCTTCTCCGAACATACCCCCTGAACATTCTAAACAAAAACAAAATAAATAATCATGAGATCGCTTTACTTTTAAAGTATTTATATCAATATACTACTCGTAGGTAATTCACAGGGAAGTTTAAAAAGAACCCAACGAAGCAACACTAAACCGACATTACTTTAACGCCACAGTCACTTTTGATCACATGAAATAACCCTATCTGTATTAACGGTAAATCGAATTTTCAAAATCTGCCAAAATAACAGAAACCATTTAGATCTTGTAACAAATAACGCATTTTATCAGAGTAAGATAGTAATTTGCATTTCAGTATGAGTGCTCACATATGAACGATTCTGAAAATACTGATGATTTCCACAAATTTTGGAAAAGGGGTTCTGTATTTACAACATCACGTACAAAACCATCTACGGCATTGTCCATGTATCCAATATTCAACGAACAAATAACCAAGTCAACCTCATAAAAAAACCCCGTAGTATTGAATTCTACTGCAGCGTAAAATTTAAGGATAACGAATTTTTTTCTTCAAAAAGAAGGTTAACTGTATCTTACTTTGTATTCAATTTACTTTGTTTTGTAAAATCGTGCTCATTTTTTCCCTTAAACTATCCAAGGACGTAAACACTAACGATAAGTATGACTCTGATTCATCATACTGATACACACGTACCTTGGTGGATTTAATGATATGCTGCGGTCACCATACTGTCGCATTATAAAACATATTAGTACAAAATACAATATACCAAGCTTCCATGCATTTTGAACCATTGTACCATTAAATTATCCATGGAGGTAAATTCTTACAAAGAATAAATTATTATAAATATCTTGATTTAACATATTGATAGATATATACATTACACTTTGTGAATTTGATAATACGTTGCGTTCGCGTCAACGGTCGCAATGTAAAACGTAATTACAATATGTTTACCCTCCGTGCATTTCGAACCACTGTACCCGATCTCGCAACCATTCTTGCAAGTTCCATCAATATGATTACATTGTCCAACGCCAAGACATTTTCCACATTGCATACTGCAATCTGTCCCAAAGGTTCCATCCGGGCATGCTAAAAAAATAAAACTGATTTTTATAGTAAATAAATTCAAATGTAAATATAAAACTTGACAAATTGAATATAATGAACAGTATGCAAAGACAAACACATAGGTATATCAATAATGATTGCATTCGTGTTTGAAAGTGCATAAGACTATGCGTATATCAATATTTCTTTCTTTAAAATAATTTTAATTTTGATAGCGAGTGATAACGACAGTGTGAAATTACTTACATTGGTTGCAGAATTTGGATATGTATCCCGGCTTACAACCATCTAAACATGTTCCATTTACGTGGTGACACTTTGACATATCTAAACAATTTCCACACTGGCTTTGACACAGGTCTCCAAACATTCCGTCATTACATTTTGCAAATATTGAAATACAAGTTAGTAAAGTGCAGTTGAAGGAATGATTGGGGATAAACATATCAAATGACCGTTGACTTTTGTTATAGGTATGATTTTAATTAACCTATTTTACGTTTCTATTTTACATTTTGACTGAAATAGGATTGCCACTCCGATCATAATGGATTAAAACAGATTGACCTCACATAGGTCATTGCAATATACGAACATTTGATAATTACATTTTTCTTGATGAGCCGAGAGGACTAAACGATTGAGGACAGGCAAATTCATTGACGAATGTTTGCTTTTTTTTCTAATTCGAACGATCAATTTTTTTGGTTTTGAGCGTGATGTGCATTTGCTATCGCTTACCGTTCATCGTTTTAAAACGGTTAACAATCTACAAAGCATTTACGGAGGGTTCGCCTACCGTTAATGAGAGGCAGTAGAAAGTTTCAGGGTCTCTTATCATAAGTTTAACCTTTTGTAGAAGCTATTCTACTCACATACCTGATTGACATTGATAACCCTGGAATCCCGGTATGCAACCTGTACAATTCCCTGCTGAATTCTCACAATACCGACATTTCTCATTTTTACAAGAGCTGGAGCAACTAGATTCGTTTGCAGAACACTCTGAAAAGTGAATATGAGATATCAATATCAAATGATAACGTGGTTGCATTATTAAATGAAGTAAATAAAAAAGGAATTTAAGAAACCCTTGTACATTGTAAACCTTCTCTGTAATTTAATTGTTGAAAATATCAGATCTTTTTTTAAATAATAGAAGGAGCTAGAGTATTTAAGTAATAATAATAACAGAGCTCTTTCATTTGACAATAGTTTTGTTGGCTTCATTTTTTGAGAAATGTCAAATTTTTGAATTCATAAAATTAAAATATATGAAATATGAAAATAGATACTACTTGTTATAATTTGAAAGACTGGTTAGCATATGTTTTTAAATATATGTTCTTATATAAATCATATTTTTTCAAAGTTCAAGCAACCGGCGTAAAGTACATCGTTCATCATTGATATTGTTTAAATTATGGCTTGAAACATTCGTTGGATACTTTTTTGGAATGTTTTTATTCGACAAATATGTGCGTATTTACTGCATAATAATCAAACTTTCAAATTAATTCAACGTTTGTAATGTAGCATCAACTTGTAAGTTTAAAATCTACAAAAGCTTTAAAATTAAAATCAACCTAAAGTTATTGGAAAGTACCATAATTGGAAAATAAAATGAACCATAAAAATATTGTTATGCATTATTGATAACATCAAGTGCACCAGCAAACCTTTACACGCGAGAAATAATATTATTTCAATGCCATTTTATTGAATGCAATTAAACAAAAAGAAGTATGCTTAATGGTATTCTTTAACAATTCAATTTTTTATACTTAATTTAATCATGATAATTTCAAAGAAAATGAGTAGAAAAACAAAAAACGGACCGTAAACTTCAACTTCGCAAAGTTCATTGTGAGCGTAATTTTTAGGGTAGGTAGCTGCTGATAGTCTCTCATTGTAGTAAATGACGTACTGTCCATGTACAGGACAGGTGATGGTAAGAACACTAGGTATGGTGTCTAGTGTAAAGGCTTCATCTTTGAAACAAAGAACACTCTGTAGTTTGTCTGTTGTATTGGAAATATACACCGAAAATCCAAGAAATCGTGTTCTGAATCCATTGGTAGGCTCTAAAAAGATACCATTTATATTTGTTACATAGCACGGCTATATGTATGACATGTATTCATAATTAAACAGGGAGGTAAAACGTATGATTGAAAAGATGTAGCATTCCTGGTAGTTAGCATAATTTTGATAAATACATATCCTTAAAAAAATTGCAAAGATTAAAAAAAATAAAAATCAAGAATAAGACAGTTAATTTTCATGATTAAGTAACACGGGTAAGCGCGTTATGGAAATGTGTTTGCCCATACTGTTTCAGTTCTGAATCTTCTTGTGTATATCTTTAAAAAAATCATTTAATGCTTATATTTACATATTTTTAATATTTTTGCTTTGTATGCAAATGCGATTTATGCCTCAAAGTTAACGTATATGTCTCAGTGTAAGTTCAATTTAATGGAAGAACCACCGGAACAGCCATAATTGTAAGCTTTGGTTTTCGCATTTGAAGTTGCACTTTAACGGTGTTTAACGTTTTTGACGCCATAAAACTCATCATGTAACCTCTGTTTGTGTTATGGTGTTATATGTGCATTAGCTTTCCACACGCTTTATATGAAACAATATGTGGTAAAAATAGCAATAGGTACACAGACATGTAATTATCATCTTTTCTAGCCAAGAACTTATGGGAAGCAACGTGGACCAAACACCATTGGCTAGTGAAGATGGTAATTATACACAATTAAGTAAATTACAATAGCAGAAGCTTACGCCATGCGACATTATCCGTCCTGTAGTAGATTGTGATATGATGGATACTGTGTATACTTGTCAGGTTCACCCACCAGGTGGCGGTTCTATGTCCATCCGCTGATATTACACATTGGCCACTGTTAAAACTTAAATCAGATTTACGTCCATCAACAGCATTGCTTGCGTCATATCTGTCATCACCTCCTCCTTTGTATGGGTTCTGTTGATATGCTGGTTTGTTCAGTGCAACATTTACTGTAAAAGTAGAACTACCAAAAATAAAGCAAATTAACAGAATACATTATGAACCAATAATTAGGGAAAAAAAACACCCCAAAGTTGAATTAACCATTATTGTAATGAATCACAGTTGGTTGTGTTTTTGTTTAAATGATTACGCCAATAACTTTTTATTTCTTTTTAATTTCCATTTTAAAACTAACATCGACTATTTCAAACGATATTTTGTTTAAAGATAGTCATTAAATGGCGCATTATAAAAACCGAACAAAATAATTTTTGAGCATTTCTTATTTTTTCTTTTGCTTCTGTTGATGCCGTGCTATAAATATCGTGCTGTCATACGATTGTCACATGTCTGATAGTCAATCCTCGTAGTCGTAATTTTTTACGACAATATAATTTTGATATCTCGTTTTGTCTCTATATATCTATGCCAAGAAATATACTGCGTGATTAATGTTACAGAAGTACTCAAGGGAGCAAAAAAAAAAAATTATGTTTTACAATTTCCAAAAAAAACCAAAATGATAATTGATAATCATACAAATAATGATATTTTGTTACGCTTAAGTAATGAAATATAGAGTTATTTTAAAAAAAAATTAAGTTGAAAAAAATATTGAAAATATTAGTAAATATAATTAAAATGTTATGTTTCTTCTATTTTTACTATATATTTATTGAAAAAAAGTGTTGATAAATCATACCATCTGAATCACATTTGCATTGGTCCAATGTGGCATCAAGTTTATTAATATCATGAATCTGCTTATGATGATGGTTTTTCTTTGATTATATATCGGCGATTTTCAATGATATGTCTAAGGTTAAAATCTGTCAAGTTTCAAAATGGTTGATTAACTGGCAATCATTAGGGGCAGCGTTTAGTGTTTGACTATCAGAGACTCATGTCGCCAGGATAAAAAAAATCACGATTTTCTTTTAGTCAATAATATTTTTTAAATATATAGATATATACATACATCACTCAAACCCTGAGATTATTGCAATGCACAAAACAATGAAATGATGATCAAGGGCGTCAATCAAAAGTTCTTAAAGCAACAATTTAAATGAATTTTTTAATTGAATTTTCCAAATATAACTACTTGGAAATTACTTATACGCATGCCATTGATATAAGTTTCTGACAGTAAATCATGACACAACAATCCAGGGTCTGTAACATGAAAAACATTTTTGTCCTTTTAGCACCAGCAAATGTCATTGTTAGAAACATATTTAGATAATGTTTGTAGTTTGTGTATTAGGAAAGGAGGAATGAACACAAAAATACAATGAAAATATATGGCTAGACAGGTTTTTGAACCCGAGGCCCCTCTTACTCTAGTCAGGCGCACTACCAATGAGCTACCCTGGCCGATATCCACGGTCCATATAACACTAACTACCACATTCCCTCAATAAATAGTATTCGACCCCGAAGAAACAAGTTCATTTATATATCATATTGCCTGAACAAGGAAGGCCACGATACAATTTGTAGAAGGAAAGGTCTGGTAGGTTTGAATACCGGCGCAACATAGCTCAGTTTATAGAGCACCTGGCTAGAGATTAGGGGACCTGGGTTCAAATCCATGTCTGCTCCGTCAATATTTCTCCCATCCCGTTACATTTAGTATACACTTAAAATGAGTTTCCATTTACTATCGTAACTGAATCAAAGTAAGCAATTGTCTGACAGTGTAGTTTTTTTGCATTGATTTATAAAGGTGCGTTTTGTTTTCTAAAATTTCCATGACCATGCGTTAATACTTTTTTTTTTATTTTACGCCACATTTTGAAACTGTTCATCCTTTAAAAGTGTTAGTGCAATGTAAGTTAACATCATGTGTCACGTGCAGTTTTGCCTCATTGTATGTGCCGCTGTCTGTTTATCTTTCTCTTGCTTTTATTCTATCTATCTTACTTGAAGACAGTAAAAGAAATGAGTGTGTTGAACGTGAAAAATAGTGATATATTGATACTAAAATATATCGGATATATGCCAATATGTATCTAGGAACACTAAGCAAATTTGCCTTGTTTACGCTTTAAACTTTAACCTGGAAGTAAAGTAGGAAATATAACTATTATTCCTCATACGTAAATTTATCTTAGAGTGCATTCGATGCCAGTGCTGAAATCATTTGTTCGTGTTTTAAGGCCTATATTGCTGAATGTTTTCTGTTTTTGTTTTTTCTATTATAATTAACACAATAAAAATCGACGAATGGTATTCAAATTAAAAAAGGATTTTGAAACTAGAAATACGTAGTTTTAAAATTTGTAAGGTACATGTATGTGTATGAAAAGCATTTTTTTTTGTTTTTCTTGAAAGTCAAAAAAAGTTTGAAGCATAATACAGTAACAATTGGTACTTTCAAAAAGTGAAAAAAAGGTCTGAGTAAGAATAAATGCCATAAAGCAACATTTTAAATTTTGGTACATTTATTTGCAAACCACACATTGAAAATTCTTTGCAAATACATTCTTTCAATTTCTAGCGTTTGAAAATTACATAGAAATGGTTCATTGCACTATTAGCATCAAAAAGCGCAAAAAGTCTAAAACACACAATCAAAAACAACACCATGTTTGACGACAACGTGTAACATACTGAGAGAACAGGAAGGATGCAAAACATTAACATTATTAGAGTTATTTGAAGTTTCGTCTACTGCCACACACGTAGTTATGATATAAAAAAATTACACACACAACACACAATTTTCAATTTTCGTCTTTATATGGCTAACTTTTGCTTCCTGGTCACACTATCAAGTTTGTGAACAGAAATCAAATAAAATTTTAAATATCTTGTATCAAAAAATATTAAACAGACAACACAAAACTTTTTCAATGCGCCTTGTTTAAACCAAAAAAAATGATGCTCATGTAAAAATATCAATACCACACTAAATCATAATTTATTAAAAGCACTGTTCCATCCGCTCTAATTGTAAATATTATTTTTATAAGTATCATTTGTGTTTATAGTTTTTTTTTCAAGAACTTAAGAAGTTGACAAGAAATTGTCTGCATGCTCTATATTGTACTCAGTTTAAAATATCATAATCAAGTAAATTATTATTATTCTAGTATTCGATTTTTTGGAGGAAAACATTTCCACCCTTTCCACCATCCCCCCTCCCCTAAACACCGATGTTGCATTCTTTAAAGCCTTTGTATGTACATAAATCAATAATTCAAACCCCTCAATTGTCTTATTAAATTTACTTTTCAAAGTCTAAAAATGCGTATTTGACAATCTTCTCAAATTCTATTTCTAATGCCAGTCTTATAACGAATACTAGGATTTGCATCTGAGTACTACATGTATACTTGAATATATGTTGTGTTTGTGCTTAGTGATGGAAACAATCAAGTTCTCCAAAATTAGTGTGAGTATTGACTTCTCTGCGACACTTTGTACTTTTGTGATTTTTTAATATACGTAGTCTATACATCCAGTCAAGACAATGCAGATAAAGTAGCCTCAGTAGGTCGTAAACAACGGTACTAAATTATACCTCGTACCTAACTTATGACATTATATCACTTGTATTCTTAATGCAATACACATCGATATCTGAAAAGAGGAAATTTAGCAACGCGTGCAATATCTATTGTGTGGCCTCCTTAACTACACCCAACTGTGCAATGCATCTTGGTTAATATATTTCTCTGCTTGATGACTGTTTCATATAAATGTCCTGCATATTTTTTACATGATCGCCATTTACAATATTATTCTGTTGAATAATGCACAACATGATCTGCTTTTTGGTTTATAATTCACCACGTAATATCAGATAATATATCAGGTATTGTATTTACTGAAAACCCACATTACGATTTCATATAAAATGTAAAGTAATTCATAACAGGGAAGTAAACAATAAAGAGATAAGAAAGAGAACGAGACACAATAGCTAAAAAAGCAATAAATGTTAAATGGTATTTCATTGTCATTTTGTAATGCTTAGGTTAAACTGGATAGAGGGAAATTGAAAACTGGACATAATATGCGAATTCAGAAATACGCATAAAATGATGTTTCTGTCAATTTCAGAACTTGGATTTACTTTAGGTATTGAATATTGCGTAGTTCCATGCAAACGTGTTGTGAATAAATCTTTATAACACACGCCTTGATAGATAATTTAAACAAAAAAATGAAACTAATTAGAAGTAATCTACAGTATGGGAAAGTTTCCACTGCATACATGTCAAAACTTAATGTACAAACGGAACAAAGATTGACTTTTCTAATTTAGCGATGGTTCATTTTAACCAGAGCATTGATTAATCATCAAAGTTTATAATATAAAGGCACAAATAGTTACAAATAGATAATATACAGTACCGATCAGACCCAACCTTACACCAGAGTAAACCCAAAGAAAACTCTGAGTTTACTTTTGGGGTTTACTTTGGGTTTACTCTTGGTTTACTTTTTTGGAAATTTAGGTCCACTCAGGGTTTACTTTGGGTTTACATGGGAAATGCTTTTTCTTGTCAACTGTATGCACCGGTGTGAAACAAACCCTAATATATCTGACAATCCTACTGCCTGTAACTCCTGCCCCTTGTGTTCCGAATACACAGTTAGCGTCTGTTTTCCGGGGTGTACTTCTGATCGGGGTTTACTTTCTGTGTGCACTTTGGGTTTACTTTGGATTTACTCTGGGTTTACTCTGGGTCCCCTCTAGTAAGGCCGAAGTAAACCCAGAGTTAACCCGGAAAGTAAACCCAGGGTTTAGTTGGGGTTTACTTTCTGTTAGGTTGGGTCTGATCGGTACTGTCCATGTATCAAATAAAACATTATTAAATAAAACAACGCACAATACTCATTACAAACTCATATTTGAAAAAGGGAAATCAGAAAAATAGAAAAGTAAACATTAGGTAGTAGAAGCATTATTGTAATACCTTTTTGACCAAAAAGTAAAAGTCTATGCATTAAAATACAGGTGTATTTGCACCTGTAATTGACAGGGACAGGGTATGTTGAAGTCTTTCAATGGTCTTGGGGTTTGTCAAGGATCATTCATCACAACAGCAATGTTTCTGAGCATTGACTGAACAAACCAATGGCAACGATTATTCAGTGAACCCATTTTTATATAGGTGCCGTAACGTATTCAATAAAAAAATATTTCCAAAATATTAGCATTGAAGATCATGTTATAATGTTATCAAGAAATCTAACAATATTTGCTTATTCAAGCACACATATTTTTAAAATGAGTGATCCTTCTTGAAGCATGAAAATCTACAACACAAAGATAGGTCAAAAAAGGAACATGACCAAATATTTAAACTGTGTAGACATACAAGAATGTCGAGGAGTCCCGTATATTAGCATATTTACATTAGTTTGCAATTCATTTCCACACTATCAAATGGCGATATATTATAACTTATCAAATCTTTTCTGTGATATTTAGTATTTTGAAAAACACACTTAACTCAACATAGGCATGTGATAACGTAACAAGTCCAAGAAACACACACAGTGAAGCCATTCTGGTACGTACATGTACTTGCCAAACAGGAAGACTATCAAATATGTTACAGAGTAATTGGAGCTGTTCGGAAGCATTTTATGTAATACACACTTAAAGACGTCATGAAGAAAAGGCTCCCTAACAGATAAGTATAAGTGTTTATTTGCTACAAGTAATTGTTTACACAAGGGCTAAGTTGCACATTTCTGAGTCGCTGTGTTAATTCAAGCAAAGAAAGATAAGTAAGACTATTTTTTACAAGACACTTTTGTTATGCGTATTGTTAATACGAATTAAATACTCTTGCAGAAAAGTTCAAGATAACCTACGGTAGACTTTAATTTTATTTTTGCGTGTTTTTTTTTTATTTCTAATAACCAAATGGCGTATTTGAACAAATACGGAGTAAATTCTGATTGTTGTAATTTATATTTCTATAATTTTAACAACATAAGTCTGTGAACCATGTGGCGATATTTTATTAGTTGGGAAAAACCTTACACAAAGCTGAATAAGTGAAGCATGGATATATTGTAAAGTCGAAATTTACGTCTTGAAAATCTAAACCTGTTTTTTTTTTTTAGATTATCAAGTGAACTTTTTACAAATGTATAGGGCAAACTATTATCATAAAGCCATTTATTCGTCTTGTCGATCTTTATGATATTGAGTTTATAAAGATCCTCGTGAAGTGATTTCAAACATGCCCACACCTGGCGGGTGCCCTAACCAAGGTGTTACTGGAAAGTCTCCTCCTTCACATGGAGAGTGGCCCGTGTTCCAGTCTGTATAAAAAGAGGAGGCAGGAAAACAGCTTCCAGATGACTTCCCTTTTTATTAAGCTTTAGCATTTTAAGGAGACAGAAAGACAGCTCCCAGATGACTACTGAAGATATGTGTTTTGTGCACCCTCATTGTATACGCCAAACAGTGCGCTAAAACGTTCTCTTCCTAATAAGTAAATGCGATCAAGTGCCTACTAATGATCTGACGCACCGTCGTCAGTAGTAGCATTTTATTTATATTTCTGATCAGGTGTCGACAGGCTTATCACAGAACTTTATTAAAGTTTTCACCATGAACATAAATAAACAAACGCTACAGTACAGCTCACGAGTATCCCGACAAAAACACCGACCACCGTGTTTGAAAGTCCACGCTGAGCGTGGAAGTGTCGGTACCTTTGATCTATTGTTCTCTGTTACGGCCTCGGAACGAGAAAACACACGGTGCGACACGGTGCAACGCGATGCAACACGGACAGTAACACGGTGTAACACGCGGTATTTACCTGTGAAAAAAGGAGGATTTAGGAATAAAACTTATAAAGAATAAAATATTTATTGATGCACGAAAGAGAATAAAAGAAAAAGACCAAAAAAAAAAAAATAGAAATAAATAAATAAAATTTTTAGGCACGCAATTTTCAGACGTATGCAATTGTTACAGTTGATTTTTGTTGATATTAAGGACAAAAAAAATCGATATCGCCAACATAAAGGTTTGATCAATTAAAACACTAACAGTTTCTTTTCCTTTTTTAAAATTCAAATACACGGTTCCATTAGTTTTTGTTTCAGTCCGTTTTTAAACGTAGTAATAATCGTAGTTACTGTAGTTTGGCAGTTTCAATAGTGCATAGAATCATAACTGTGATCTTCTCTCACTTATACTCTATTCAACGATAACAAATATAACGGGTTGTTGAAAACAACTGTACTTTCTCTAAATATATAATTATACGGCTTTATATTTCATATATTTTCAAATTTTCTTTCTTTTAGACATGTGTGATGTACTTGTCCATGTAGTACCGCACAGTACATATTCATAGCGCTTAGAGTCCGTGGATCGGTACTTGATATTTATTTTTATTTCTTTATAAGCAACTTGGGTTTAGAAATTATTTGTGTTCCAAGAAACTACTCAGTATTGCAATAATTACTGTTTGATTGTTTAATGATCGTCATACCCGGTATAAGAGAGAGAGAGAGAGAGAGAGAGAGAGAGAGAGAGAGAGAGAGAGAGAGAGAGAGAGGGGGGATACCGGTATGAGTTTAATTTTAAGTACATTTTACTTGTAATTCAGTTTAATAAGTTAGATTTATAGTTTCCATTATATTGAACCCTTTTCCCTAAAATTGCGATAGAATCTATGCAGGCAGAGTCCACGTGCTATCCCTGTCAATCAAATCAGCCCGCGAGATAGACCACGTGCTCCTTCCATGATAAGGAAAAAATGTCGTTCTATTGTTTTTTTTAAGTCCGCAAAATAGAAAAATGGTTAGCAATTAAGTATTTAGTGTTTGAAATGTTTAGTTTCTTCCTTCTTATATTGCATGTATGGAGTTTGAATATAGCGTTGTAGAATCTCTCTCTCTCTCTCTCTCTCTCTCTCTCTCTCTCTCTCTCTCTCTCTCTCTCTCTCTCTCTCTCTCTGTACTTTTGTGCAATCATTTTTTAATTATAAGAGTTCTATTTGTATAAATTTAATTCATTTATTTTAGATCCATAATTTTAATAACGATTTTAACACAATGACTAAACGTTTGTAAAGTACACGATGTAATAAGATTTTTCGTTAAAATTTCGACGCTATTTTACATCACACATATTAGATTGGTTATAAAGTAAATAAAGTTGTGTTAACTGTTTAAAATGCTTGCAAAAAGTTACCGGTATTATCTCATTCATCTTTTTAATCAATCAAGTTTTTTCGTACATACATGTATGTGTACCCGGTAAATAATTTCTTATCGCAAGTTAATACTTTGTGAAATTCCCGCATTTATAGAGTTGCTGAATTATTCTCCGGATCCACGCGCCGATAGTCTTACGTGTAGTTGTTTGTGTACATATCTACAGACAATTTTTTTGTTTGTTAGAGATTAGAAAAAATCATGGAACTAACAAAGTAGAAGAAAGATATATTCAGACCATACACACGACGGGTTGTGATGAGTTACCAAACAGGTGTCCGTGGAAAGGTGTGAATAACGGCATCTCGAGTACACCTGTTCAGACGTCCAAATATACACACAGTTAGTTGTAAATTACAATGACACCTAACAAGACAGACAATAACACCTGTTGTGTATAGAACCCAAGATGAAAGACAATGTTGTGTATCTGATCAGCTTCCGTACAGGTGTATCGCACGAGTGATTTTTCATGTGAAATCACGAGGCCATTACCCGCTATACGGAAATAAAGTTGAAAGTTATTTTATGAAATGCGGGTTTATTTTTAGTACCTGTACAATGCTTGAATATAATTTAACAAGAGTTTGTACAGGTATTTAACCATAAACTATAATATAAAAGTGATTTTTTGTTTATTTATTGCTACATAAATAGCTGAAGTCCAAATTATTCGAGTCACCGGTAATATGGGGTTGTTATTTACTACAGCACATCAACGTGTTTTTAAAAAAAACATGATCTGAAATGTTTTCATTTTTCATTTTTAATTGGTTTATGTTAAGACTGTAAATTAATTAATAAATCAGAAAGTTTTCAGATAACAGAAAATAAGACGTTTAATCTCCCGACATTTTAATCGGATCGTCAGTTACAACATCACGTGTGTTTAGAAAAAAAACACGATTAAATTGATTTGAATTTTGATTATATATCAACTGATTATTAAATATATTTGGTGAATTTATTTCAATTTATTAAAGAACAAATGAATTAAAAGGCACCCATTTACGTCGAGTTTCAGATCACAAAAACTTAACTCCACGTTGACAGCCCCGACAATTTTCTAGGTCCATGCAACGTGAGTCGATATTTTGTTTGAAATATGAAAAGAATCTATATGTTTCAAACCTTGTTTAGCCATAATTTATTTATTTCTAAACATACGCTATTTCTATCAAAGTCTCAGGTAACGATATCCACGGAGTAACACAGTGGCCACGGAGTTACACAGGCGGCCACGGTGCGACACGGTGCTTTTTCTTGAATTTTCCAATATACATACACGGTGTCACACCGTGTGCACGGTGCGACACAGACCGTTTTCCACCGTGTTTTTTACACGGTGGGTGTCGGGATACTCGTGAGCTGTACTGTATCTATATAACGCATGTGCTTTAACCAATTTCTGTAAAATGTTCGTTATGATACTATGCTAAATCACAACTTGAGGACGCTGATATATTATTTTTTTTTTGGAAGCGCGATATTTTTTTTAAACCAATTGTTTTTTTTCTTTTGTTCAAGTCGTATCCAGGACAGCTGTCGATAGAAACAGATTCATGATTATAACAGATTTCCCATGTATTTGACGATAATTTAAAGCACTAAAAGCATTGCTCTAGCTGGAAAAAAAAAACTAGGGCGAATAAAGCAGAAAATTTTGCTATCGGGTGGTAGATCTCAAGTGAGGTAATACATTACTTGTACAAGTGTGAATGCCTAATGGACTAGAAATATGTTCGCAGTGGTGAACGCTGCTTATTGTTATAGACAGGTAACACTCTATTTATCAAGAAATAATTAGTTTGTTAAATGTTAACTGTTGGTTTACGAGTCTTTTTATGACAGTGTTGTTTTTAAATTAAGCACTTTTCGATATGTTCTTCATTAATTCTAAAATTTCTTTAAATTTGTGCATCCATTGGAGTTTTCAATAGAGATGGATGAAATGTATTTCATCTTTACTTTAATAAACTTTGGTTTTTCAACATGTTTATTTATATATTATTAATGAATTTTGAAGTATCAATGTCATGAAATAAATAGTTAATTGTTAACTGTTGGTTTACATGTCCTTTAGGACAACTATTGTTACAGAATGAGAAAGCACTTTTCGATAAAATCTTCATTGATTTCAAAATTTCTATAAATGTTAGTATACACCGGAGTTATCAGTAAAGATGGATAAAATGTGTATCATATTTACTTCCCGCTATTTAAGGGTGTGTTTATGCATTTTTATTCATATTTAGTTTATTAATTAAGAACTAATTTTTGTCATGGAATATTTATTAGGGTTGTAACTGACCATGACTGATGCGGAAAACATCAGACTGCTTAAATCCATGGACTTTAATTAATCCGATATATTTTTGTAAAACGCTGGTACCAAATCAAACCAGAATTTTTTTCGAGAACATTTACGTTTAGTATGAATGTATTTTCAGGGCAGTAATGTGCAGAAAAAGGTGAAACGTCTTTCATGTTTGCCTTTAATTTTTGCCTTTCTTTACTGACTGCAGTCTTTCAAAATCTAGGAATAACTATTTTTGACGATGACACCATCATTATACATGTTGTAAATAAGAAGGGAATATTCTCACGAAAGATTGCAAGAGAAAATAGTTTAATTAAATGATAAATAAATTCCGTGGATCATGCGGCAATGTCTGTCTTATTCGGAAATTCGTTATAAAAAACACTATGCAGATAGGTCTAATAGTCCTATTTAACGTTTGTAATGAGAGCTATGTTATGCCACAATTTAAATATCGTAGAAATAGAATTGTGCTATTTTGCCCATAAATTAACAAACAGAAATTTGATGATAAATATTCAGCACTGTTTTCATAAATTAAACAATATTTAAAATAACCATTATATCTACGATTATCAAACTCATAGTTGCCTTAATCTACCGGCGTGCCTCAAAACTGTATATAATGTTCTGAATATTTTGTACATGATTTTAATTAACAATTTTGTTAAATCATGTACAATATGATCTGCCTTTCTGTTTAGAATTGATATATATTTGTATATGCAACACATTGTAACAAATAATACGACAGGCATGATATTTACTTAAAAAACCTTCAATAGGGTATCATATAAAATATAAACAGACTCATAAAAAGGAAGTAAACAATGCAGATATAATAAAAAAAACCTGCACACAATGACTAGAAAATCAATAAATGTTACAAGATTTTGTATTGTCATTTTGAAATGATTGGATTGAACTGGATAGAGAGAAATAGAAGACGGGACACAATAAGTGAAACAAGAAATACATATAAAACGATGTCTTTGTTATTTTAAATATTAGGATTGAATTACACTTGCGTGTACATTGAATATATACCACACCTGTCGAATAATAAGTAAGTGTCATACACATTAAGTAAAACCCGCATTGAAAACCTAAATGATATACAATTATTATTTGATGTTATCTTTTGTGAATAAATCTTTGTAGCACAAATGAAACACAATAAAAAAAAATTACCGCAAACTGCTGATAACAAATAAAAACATTAAATTATAAATGAAAAAAAAAACCATTAAGCAATGAAAGCATTATTGTAATACCTTTTTGACCAGAAAGTAAAACTATAAACATTACCGGAGTACATGCACCTGTAATTGACAGGCTCAGGGTATGTTAAAATATGTCATTGATCTTGGGTTTAACAACGATAGTTCGTCACAACAGCTATGTTTCTGAGCATTAGCTGAATAAATTAATGACAACGATTAATCAATGAACTGTGATATTTTTATAAAGGTGTCGTAAAATGTTCAATAAAAATGTATTTCAAAAATATTTGCATTGAGTACCATGTTACACAATGTAAACAATACATTTTACAATAGTTGCTTATCTAAAAGCATATTTCTTTAATATCAGTGACTTTCATTGAAGTATAAAAATTTACAACACCAAAAAATCATAGATCATGTGAAAACATAACGAAATATCTAAACTGTGTAGACACACAGCAATTTCGTGGATTCCTGTATATTGATATATTTTAATTAGTTTGCAGTTCATTTACCACATTATCAAATGGCATATATTTTTAATCATCTACTCTTTTCTCTGACGTTAAGTATCTAAAAACACATTTACTCACCATAAGCGTGCGATAACGAAACGAGTCCAAGAAACACAAACAGTGAAGCCATTGTGGTGCGTACTTGTCAAACAGGAAGTATATATAACATGTCAGAGACTAATTAGAGCTGTTCGGAGGCATTTCATGTAAACCATTGAAGACGTCACGCATACAGGCTCCCTGAAAGATAACTACCCGTTTTTATTTGCTACAAGTTATCGCTTACACAGGAAGAAGGTTACACATTTCTGAATCGCTGTGCGATATTTAACTGAAGCACAAGAAGATAAGGAAGAATATTTTCTAACATGTGTGTTAATTCAAACAAAGAAAGATAAGTACGACTATTTTTTACAAGACACTTTCGTTATGCATAATGTTAATAAGAATTAAATACTCTTACATAGGAGTAAAAGGAAACCTACAGTAGACTTTATTTTTTGCGTAAGTTTTACATTTTTAACAACCACAATGCCGTATGTGTACAAATACGGAGGGAATTCTGCTCGTTTGATTATACATTTTCACAACTATAACTATATAAGTCAGTGAACCATGCAACAATATTTTGTTAATTGGGAAAGTCTTTACATCAAGCCGTATCAGTGAAACAAGAATATATTGTAAAGTCTAAATTAAGGTTTAGAAAATCTAAAGCTTTTTTTTTTAATTATCAAGTAAACCTTCTAAAAATATATAGGGAAAACTATTAATATAAAGCCATTTCTTTGTCATGTGAAGATTAATTATTTTAATTGTATATAGATCCTCGAGATCTTATTTCCAACAAGCCCACACCTGGCCGTACCCTAGCCAAAATGTTACTGTTACTCTGCATTGGGAGTCGCCTGTGTTTCAGTCTGTGTAGAAAGAGGAGGCAGCAAGACAGCTTCCAGATGACTTCTCTTTTTATTAAGCTATAACATTTTAATATGAGATTGTTACAATGAATATTGTATATTAATTACAATGACATTCATCAACAATAATATTCATTACAAATATCTCTGAAACTCAATTATTAGTTGACCCCCCCCCCCCCCCCCCCCGAATCTACCAACCTCTCACTGTTGAGAATGCGAGCAAGTTTTAAGATTTATCTTTCCTGTATAAAAAGAGGAGAGAGAAAGACAGCTTCCAGGTGACTACTGAAGAGCTGTGTCTTGCTCACCCTCATATTATACGCACGGACAGTGCGCTAACACGTTCTCTTCCTAATAAGTAAATGCGATCATGTGCATACTAATGATCTGACGCACTGTAGTCAGTAGTAGCGTTTTATTTATATTTCTGATCCGGTGTCGACAGGCTTATCACAGAACTTTATTACACATTTCTCCATTGACATAAATAAACAAACGCTATCTATATAACGCATGTGCTTTGACCAATTTCAGTCATCATTTCGTTATGATACTATGCTACATCACAACTTGAAGACGCTGAGATATATTATTTTATTTTGGAAGCGCTCATTCTTTTCTTTTCAATCAATTGCATTTTTCTTTTGTTTAAGTCGTATCAAGAACGGCTGCCGATAGAAACAGATTCATGATTATAACAGATTTCCCCTGTATTTATCAATAATTTAAAGCACTAGAAGCTTTTTGACAACATGATCGGTCAAGGTGAAATAATAAAAAAAACTAGGGCGAACAAAAAAGAAAATTTTGCTATCGGGTGGTAAATCTCAGGTGAGATAATACATTACTTGTACAAGTGTGAATGCCTACCTGACTAGCAATATGCTCGGATTGGTGAACGCTGCTTATTGTTATAATCAGGTAACATTCTATGTATCAAGAAATTATTAGTTTGAGAAATGTTAATTGTTACTTTACGAGTCATTTAACAGTATTGTTAAGGAACTAGGCACTATTCGATATGTTTTTCATTAATTTAAAATTTCTATAAATTTGTGTATCCACCGGAGTTTAGCAATAGAGATGGATAAAATGTGTATCATCTTGACTTTAATAAGCTTTGGTTATTCAAGAATGTGTTTATGCATGTTTATTAATAGATTGTTAAAGAATTATGAAGTATTCATGTCATGAAGTACATAGTTATTTAATTGTTAACTGCAGGTATACAGGTCGTTTTAGGACAACCATTGTTAGGGAATGAAGCAGCACTTTTCGATAAAATGTTTTTTTAAATTTAGAATTTCTATACATTTTAGTATGCATCGGAGTTATCAGTTAAGATGATTAAATTATGTATTTTTTACTTCCCGCTATTTAAGGGTGTTTTATGCATTTTGATTCATATTTAGTTTATTAATTAAGAACGTGTTCTGTCATTGACTATTAATTCTTATTAGGATTGTAACTGACCGTATCCGGAAAACGTCGTGCTGCTTATATCTATAATCCGATATAAATTTGTAAAAAGTCGGTTCCAAATCAAAAAAGACTTATTTTTTCAACAACCATCACGTTTAGTATGTATGTATTTTCAGGGCAGAAAGGTGATTAAAAAAAGGTATAATGTCTTTCATGTTTGCCTTTATTTTTGCCTTTCTTTACTGAATGTAGTCTTTAAAAATTTAGGAATAAATATTTTTTAACATGACACCATCATTGTATATATTGTTAATTAGAAGGGAATTTTCTCACAGAAGATTGCAGCAGAAAATAAGTAGACTTTGATTTTAAATCTTTTAACCAAATGACGTCTAAGACTAATTCAAGAGAAACCTGTGTCCGTTAAGATAAACAATTTTTTAAATTATAATTGAATGATGGAATAATTCCGTGGATCATGTGGCAAAGTTTGTCTTAATCGGAAATTTGTTATAAATTAAACGATGCAGATAGGTATTTAATAGTCATATTTAACGATTACCAATCCGGGGTACACTGCATAGAAAAGTACGTGTGGCATGTCATATAAGATTTTGCATTTAGTATTAAACTCTTACTAAGAAATCATAAAACAGTATACAACAAGGAAATAAAATAGAGAGAATTAAAGAAAGCAGGACACAACTGCAGACTACCAAGAAAGGTCAAAGGATATTTGATTTTCATCTTTTTAATGCACGGATTGAATTGGAATTTAGTAAGTATTTATTTCTTTTGGAAGAAAGCAGTTCTATTTCTCTCTCCACCAGAAAAAAATAAAACCAGAGTGCTTATTCTTTAGAGCCTCTATATGTACAGGAATAAATTGTTTAAATTCCTCTTTATTGTTCTGATTCTGGAGAATTATTACATTTTCCTTTCAAAGTCTAAAATACGTCTTACAATTTCGTCCCAAGTCTTCTTTCTGATTCCATCCTTATAAGGATTACTAGGATCTACATTTCTGTACACTACTTGCATGTATGACGTCTTTGTGCTAGTACAAAATGACGGAAGATCACTGTTCTTTTAACCAACTGTTAAAATTATCCACCATTGTTAAACCTTGATGTATTATTTCTAGTTGTCCTGTTTATTTTTTGTGGACAATCTGGTTTTTTTTTAGTTTATTTATTGAAAATTATTATCCAGATTCTAGATTCAGAACTAGATTCAAGTAGTCAAACATTACAGTGAGTGATACAAACTGTTATGATTTTTATATCATTTACGTAGTCTATACATTGAGTCAATACAATGTACTAGTAGCAGCCTAAATAATTCGTACAAGTGTAAGCAGTGGTACAAGATCATAGCTCATATCTAAATTATTACATTATATCATATATGATCTGCTGTTCGGTTTAGAATGTACGCACTTTTGTTTGCGCCATCCATGTGAGATAATAGATCAGATATTGTATTTAGTAAAAACCTACACTAGAATATAATATAAAATGTTATGCGACTCTTAACAAGGAAGTAAATAATACAGAGATAATAAAGAAAACGGGACACAATAGCTAAATAAAACAATATATATTAAATGATGATTTATAACTACTTTGTAATGTTTGGATTGAATTTGATATAGAGAAATAGAAAACGGGACACAAAAGGCGAAACAAGAAATACACCTAAAAGGATGTATGTGTCATTTTAAAGAACTGGATTGAATTAGGCTCGGATATATATTAAATACATAACACACCTGTCGATCTATAAATAAGTATCATGCACAAGTTCAAAACCACAGTTGTCACTTAAGTAATATATTTTTTGTCATTGTATATTATATGGTGAATAATGTTCTTATTCATCAATAGTATATTTTTATCGGATACATTATCCAGCCATAAGTTTTCATTTTATTATTGTCTCAATGGTTATGGCTAAATGCTGCATCAAAACAACATCAAATAAAGCACTGCAAAATGCTAAAAACAAAATCTCAAGAAAAGAAAAAAGTCCAAAAATTAAGCCAAGTCAGAGAAGAAAACATTTGGTAGCTTTAATCCCCAAAGCAGTGACAAAATATTTATCCCCTTTTTTGATCAGGAAGTACAATTATAAAAATACAAATTGATTGACGTGTACATGCACCTGTAGTTGACTAGGTATGTTGTCAGTCGTCAGTTTTGTAAATATAATTTTGTTACAACAGTTTAGTGTTTTTGGCATTAACTGAATGAAGTTATGAAGATTACGACGACACAAGGTTTAGATGAATGCCATCATCAATAGCCTATAGATTTAAAATGTATTTTAAAGTTATCATTGAATATCTTCTGGCATTGTAATATACATATCATAAAAATAGATTCTTTGATAAACATATGTTTCTTTATATTCAGTGCTGTTATTTATTATATAATCTATAATACAATATTTGAAAATTAATAATCTGTAAAATCATCTTTTAACTGTTTCAATATGCAGCAAGAAATGGCATGGAATTTCGTTTAATTGTACGGGTTGCATTTCGTTTCACACATCAAAGCATGCTGATATAATTCTGCTTATTGAATCTTTTCTTTAAAATCAAACGGGTCATATAACTGAATTAGCAGATATAACTCACCATAAGCATGAGATAACGTAGCAAGTACAAAAAAACACACATAGAAGCCATTCCTGCATTTTGCAATCAGGAAGTATATAAACCATAATACTGTGTATTTATAGACGTTCGGAAGCAGTTTTTATAAACTACTTTAGTCTAAATACACACATGCTCACTGCATGATAAGTATCGTTTTACACATTTACACTTTCACAGGGATTGAATTAAATATTTCTTAATAAAACTCTTGTGCCATGGTTGGTAAAACAGGAATATACATCCATGTACCTTTTTTTTAAACTACACTTTCGTTATACATTTAATGTTGTGAAAAAAGATATATATACTATTATAAAAATGCACAGGTTACTAATGATTACATTGAATTTCAATATATTTTATTCGATGGTATGTATAGTTATCTTTTAACAACGTTAAGTCATTTTAAATTAGTTCTCTATTAGTCCTGTTTATAAGTTTATAATGATAACACAATAAGATATTTACAATTATTTGTTCTTCAAATTTCTTTTACAAGTAAGTTCTCTTAAAAAAACCCCAGAGTGAGCAGTAAGTTGGCGCTATTTTACAGTTACTATTATAAAGAAATATTTCTTACATAGATTTGTACATGTAATAGTCGCCTCAGCAGGTAAGAGATTGTATAAGTTATGACAGTTTCCTTTATTACTACATAATATCATCCGAATTCTGAATGCAATACTCATTTGTATCTAAAAATACCGCAGTTTAGAATGACAGCTTACAGCAAAGTAAAATTTAAAAAAATATTGCAAAGAGTGGCCTCGTTCACAATACCCGCATATGCAATGCATCTTGGCAAACGTATCTGCCAGCCTTATAACGGTGATAATGTAAATGTCCCGGAAACCTTGTGCATATTTTACACGATACCATTTTGTCTAAAACGGTCTGTTTTTTTCGGTTAATAGTGCATATATAGATAATAACACATACCCTTTTCCATATCACAGTCTATATCAGCCCGAGACTCTAATATTAACCCGACGACCAAAGCCCCGATAATACACATGTACAAGCTAGGATATGGAAAAAAAAGTATGTATTATTATATTCATTACAAACTTAATAATATAATTTTTCAAAAAAGTAAACTTGAACATATCTATTTTAAAAATTATGTGAAAGTACTATGTACATATATTAAATAAAAAGATGAGATCTAATTGTTTTGACAAACATGTAGCTACAAAAGTGGAATTTCCTCAGGTTTTAACAGTTAACTGTTCCAAAACATTTCCTTGGATTTGAAGTTTTCAATTGTACTTAAAAAAGTCGACTCTAACAAATGTTTTATATTTTGTCTGTAAACATGCAGAAATGCCAACACGAAAAAAGACAGAAGAGTTCTGCAAGGGCTGTGATACGAATCCGTAATAGCCCAAGGGTTGAAAATCTGTATCACATATGCAGAAAACCTTGTATTTAATACTAAGTATATAATAAGTACTTATGTTTTGGAATATGCTGCATGCTATATCAAATAATATATCAGATATTGTATTTACAAAAACTCTAACGAGGATATCATATAGAATGTAAACCGACTCGTAACAGGAAAATATACGATAAAGATATAATAGAAAGTCGGGACACAATAGTTTGAAAAGCAATAAATGTTAAAGGATGTTTCATATTATTTTGTAATGGTGAGATTGACTTAGATAAAGAGAAATAGAGGGTGGGACACAAAAGGCGCAACAAGTTTTGCATATAAAAAGGATGCAGTATCACTTTTCATAACAGGATTGAAATATACTCGCGTGTACATTTAACAAATAACACACCTGGCAATTCATACTAGAGTTACATACACATGTAATGATGCAGTCTAAAACTGTATAATCCACCCAGTGATATACTTTTAGTTATTTGATATTGCGACAACAAGGCATACATATCGGGAATAAATATTTGTTAAATTTATTAATCGATAACTATATGAGAAAATTAAGCCGATTTGAAGTTAGCCATGATATGGACAGGCCACCGTTGCTTAGAACTTATAACCGTTTTTAAATATATGCCAGAATATCATGTATAAAGGGATCACAACTTTATTCGTTTTGATAATCGATGGCTCATTTTTATCAAAATCCATGTTTTATCTTCAAAGTTAATATTATTAGGACAGTATTGGTTACAAATAGATAATGTATCAAAAGAAATAAAGCACAGAATGCATCAAAAATACCCCAAAACTACTCTATAAAAGCCGTCAGCCAAGAGAAAAAAAGAAAACATTGCCTAGAGGTAGCATTACTTAGCTTTTGAAGGTACAACTATAGAATTTTTTTTATAGGCATACGTTCACCTGTAAATGACAGGACATGGTATGCTAAATTCTTTCAATGGTCTCAGATTTGTCACAAAAGTTCAGTTTCTCGGCATTGGCTGAATATTTTAATGACAACGGTTAACCAGTGAAATGTGTCATTATTTAAGGAATAATGATCATTCTTTCAGTATTATGAGGTGATAATTGCGGTCGGGGCTACATAAATTTGATCACGTTAAAGAATGGTTCTTTATTGCTTATATTTATATAATTTTAAGCAATCGTCCGATTAAATTTTTAAATATAAAAAAGCAAACCCCGCTGTCGCCTCAATCCATAACGCCATTTGACGTTATGGATCATATAGTCAAAATCGATAGGTAGTGTTATCACAGGCAAAGCCACTGGAAAATGTAAATATATATTGTTGTAGTTACAACACAATAACAATCCTTGTTTTTCAAAAGATTTTTTGAGCAATAAATATCATGTTCTAATGCAAACACACATTTCTTTTAAATCAGCTGTGTTGCTCATAATGTTATCTACAGTACATTATTTAAAAATTGTAGGTTATACAAGGAACATAAGCTAATATTTAAATTGTATGGTTATACAAGAAAAAAATGTTCTTGAATCCCGTATATTGTCACATTAGTTAGAGTTTGCATTTCATTTATTGCATAAAGAATGTCAATATATTTCTGCTTATCAATTATTTTATCTGATATTAAAAATTAAAAAAAAGAAAACATGGGAACTCGGCATCATAATGAGATAACGTAAAAAGACCTTGACGCACACAAACAGTGATACCATTGTCGTACTTGCCAAACAGGAAGTCTAAAAACATGTTAGAGAGTAATCAGAGCTGTTTGGAAGTAGTTCATGATATCAATTTCAGACAGCATACATTCAGACTCTCTAACTAATAAGTACCGTTTTCTATTTGTTTAACGTTATCGTGTACACATAATTTGAATTACACATTTCTAAATCGCTGTGCGGTAGTTAATTGAAGCACGGAAATATATGAACGAAATATTTTTAGCACGACAGTTTCGTTTTACATATTATAAAGTGCACGAGAACGTAGAGAACAGTATCGTTTGTTTAAAGTCGTATTAACAACGATCGTTGAAGGAAGAAAATTCATGAAAAAGACAAACTTTCTATGAGTTTGTCGATAGGTATACACACTAAAATATTTAAAACTTTACACGCCTGCCTTAAGTTATTCAGAATTGGAGTGAATAAATTATTGATATTTTTAACGGGTGCTAAATCTCAGGTGAGGGTAACGTACATTTCTATTATGTACTTGTTTAGGTTTGAATGTCTCGTAATGGAGGTCGCTGCTGATCATCTTGCACAGGAACAATTCATTGTTACAGGAAATAAAAGAAATGTTAAGTACAGTTAGTTTTATACATTCTTTTAGACGGAATAAGGCAATCGTATATAAAACATATATAAATATATGTCATATCTGCTCTTATGAACCACAACTATTCAAGGATGTGTTAATGCATCTTTTTTATAGATTGTTCATAAATAAAGAAGATCTCCTGGCATCGACTATCATTACGAACAAGGCTAGCTACTAACCGTATTCGCTTTAATACGGACTGCTAAATCTATTGACCTTAATAATCCGATATATTATTATCAAACAAAAAGAGGATAAAATGACTGAAAAAGATCGATTAAATCCATAACCTCACGTCTTCAGATTTAGTATTGACTCTTAGGCGATACATATTCTGGCTGCTGTGCAATATAATGTTTTATTCAAAATAGTTTTTAAGTCCAAAAAGACAATGTACATAAGGAAACTATCTCGTTAGCGGTTGTACCGGTTTTTTTATCCTTGGTCATTACATCCATTATTATATAGCATCCTCTCTGCAGTCTGAATCCGTTACTCAATTGCTGCATAAATGCCGAAGATCAGTACATTTAATTATGGCTTGTAGCAACATTCGATACCATCCCATTTTGTACAAAGTGTTCAAGATATCTAAACATGATGCACAGGATGAAGCTCTGCCATTCAGTCAACTGATTGTTAACTGAATGGTCTGGAAAGGTGACTGAATGGCACAGATATGCCATTCAGCCACATTTTAGTTAACTTTCAGTCACCTTTCAGTTGACTGAATGGCAAAGGTTCATCCTGTGATGAGCTACTTGCCAGCAAGATTTGGACTGTTGAACGTCGATGTCCTAAACACTACACATAACTAATAAACTTTTGTTTAATATTACTGTAATTATTCTTCTATTCCAAGTGTATCAACATATGCGGACTGCCATATATAATTTTTTGATATACCTATGACCCTAAATAGGGTATCCTTAATAAATATATACAGGGAAGTAAACACAATGAAGAGATAAAATAAACAGGGCACAGTAACATTGAAAGCAAAAGCAATTATCAGATGTCATCTTATAATGATCTGATTGGATTGAAGGTATAAGGTAAATGCGCATTTTGTAAGATGACTCCAATGTCAAATTTATAAGCGAGTTGTATAACACTCTGAGATACACAAAAACCTTGTAAATTTAAATATAAGTGCATTACATATCTAAAACCGAAATGATCACCTATTTTGTTACCTTAAATCGTTGAATATCGCAACATTCAATCAAGCATACACTCGTTAATACATCTTTTTAATAATCAAATACTTGTACAATCAAAGGTTATTACATGTATTGATTTGAATTTCTGGTATTTTACGCTTCACGCTGTATTAACCATGATAATGTCTTTAAATATATGCTTAAGATCTTGTAGAAAGAAAGGCCTGACATGGAAACATTATGCAATAGTAGCATTACTGTGAAATCTTTTTGAACAAGGAGTACAATTATAGAGACAAAAATGACAGGCATGCACGAACTATTGGTTGAGTATGCTAACAGATTTTATCTTTTGAAATTTAACAGTCACAACAGCTAATTTTTTTGTCAATGTCTGTGACATAAGTATTGTCATTCATTAATACGTGCAGTTGACAGGAGTATACACACTGTAAAGCTTAGGCTGTATATTACTTTGAGAAGTTGAAAGATTGATAAACAAGAAGAAAGGGGTTGTTTCTGTTTTCCTTATAAAACAAAGGACAATGTAATTTAAAGACGGGGGTAATGTGTGGAAGTCATTATTCATTAATAATAGTATTAGCTAATACAATTAACCTAGATTAAGTTAGCATCATCAAATATCAAGCCATACTGTCATACATAGATACAGGAAGATTTGCTTATCAAATGATATATCATAGTGAGAAACTTACGATTATGATTAGACTGACATTGTGTACAAACATATGATAAAAAATGTATTTAATTCAATCATCTGAAATCGGTATTTGTAAAACACTTACATCATCAAAGGCACATGATAAAATGCTTATGCTGGTTTCATATGAGATTAGCTCTACAGATTTCAAGAATAATGTCATATGAATCTAGGTTGCAGTTCATCAATTATGCTATTTATAAAACTGCTAGATTAAAATTATCTAAAACGATCAAAAACAGATTATACTCACCATAAGCGTGAGATAATGTAATAAGTCCAAGACACACACACAGGGAGGCCATTCCTGCACCGACTTGGTAATAAGGAAGTATATAAAACATAATAGAGAGTAATAAGAGCGGTTGGGAAGCAATTCATGTAAACCATTGAAGACGTCATGCATATAGGTTTACAAACAGATAATTATCAGTTTTCTAGCTAAATACTATCGCTTTCACAGAGATTACGTTACACATTACTGAATCACCATGCTGGTTCGTTGAAGCACGGAAAGATAAGGAAGAAATATTTTTAACCATACACTTTCGTTGTACATAATATCATGAAGAGTTTACAGCTCTTACAAAAGACTGCAATAAAAAGCTGAGGTATGCTTTGATTTTAATTTTTAGCTCACCTGAACTTAAAGCTCCAATTAGCTTTTTCAAACATGTTCTGTCCGGCGTCAGTCAGACTTACCATTTCCATTTTCATTTTCTTCAAAAACACCAGGCCGATTTTAACAAAACCTAATACAATGCATCTTTAGATAAAGGCAATTTATATTTATTAAAACGAGGGCCATACCCTCCTTCAAACCAAAAACAGAATGGATTTTCGAAACTTCCTGGTTTCTTTCAGTAGTCATCATCTCAAAATAATGTTGCCTGAAAAGCAGAAACTTGGTCATTCTAAGTACATACAATCACTGGGGGTCGAGTGGGGCAACAATTTTAATTGATTTTTATATAGAAGTGCATAGAGGAAAATCTTCTAATGTTTGTTTTATCTCAACCAATAAGCTAAAAACGTTAATACTTGTATGAAGGTATCCTTAGGTCTGTAGGTCACACAAATGGTGGGATCATTATGAACTATCTTTGCTCCCACACCAGTTTAAGGTTTTTTATGCTAAATACATTTCAAAAAGATTTTTAAAAATAAGTATATATATTTAACCATGCAACCCCCCCCCCCCTCCCACCATTGTAGCCTCCACAATACCCCAAGATCATGAATTTAACAAACTTGAATCTACACTACCTTTCACTTCCACTTAACTTGAGTTTTTCTCGCCTTATGGTTTTTGAGAAAAGAACTTGTAAAGTTTTTCTCTATATATATT
Source organism: Magallana gigas (assembly GCF_963853765.1). Lineage (NCBI taxonomy): Eukaryota > Metazoa > Mollusca > Bivalvia > Ostreida > Ostreidae > Magallana > Magallana gigas. Next base: position 69,555,683 of record NC_088853.1, on the reverse strand, counting down.
CTTATTCAAAACTTGATCTCCGATAGTCGCCCACTCTTCCCCCGGGGACCATGATTTTAAAAAAACTTAAATCTACACTACCTGAGGATGCTTCTACATAAACTTGAACTTTTCTTACCTGTAGAAAAGCACAAGCCTTCGGCTCGGGTGAGCTAGCTAGCATTGGTCATCTAAATCAACCAAGAATATACGCCAGTTTCATTTAAAAAATTGACACAAATAGGACAACGGAAGAAAACAGTGCTAAAACTTCAGATTCAAATTAATCCAAAAAAAGCTTTTTTTAGTTTCAGGAAATTAAACAATTAGATAAAACCCCAAAATGTGGTCTTCAGATTATCGATTGACCTTAAGAACTTGTATGCATAAAAAAAAAAAGAAACAATAAAATCACACAGAAAATATTTTTTTTAATTCATACTCATCAGAAATATTTCGAAATTAATCGGAAAATGAATTTACTGCAATTGAGTATTCTTTATTATTTCATCAATTTTTTGCTAAGGTAATAAAATTAATATAAAATCTCAAATATGATATTATACATTCTTAAATGAAAATATCATCCAATAAAACTATTTTGAAACATTGTCTTTAGTCAAAACTCTACCAACGTAATTCTATCCATACCTGTTATCTATTATGCTTAATCAGAAACAAATACTGTGAAGACAACAGTAATCTCAAATATCTCAAATGCATGTAGGATAAATATCAAATAAAATGGGGTACAGGTAAGATGTTATTTTTATCACCATGGAAGTTACATTTACCGCCTTTTTCTGTGATCAATCTTTTATATCCTTTTTATCAATATATTTTCCAACAATAAATAGACGTGAACATGTGTTGGTTGAAATTGACAATTCAACTGTCATATTATTCTTACATTTTACTATGGATGGCATTTTTACATTGTTCACTTTCAGTTCCTTAATTAGAAAAAAGTAATCTAAAGAAATTGATTGTTAGGAACGTTTTGAAGAGTATCATATGTCCCGGGTTTGCCGATTTCTCCGAGCTCTTGGTATTCACTTCCATCATTGTCGTTGATATATACGTTGGATACATCGCTTTCACATACTTTTTCAGCAATGTTCGATTTATAAATTGCTGGATTTTTAACTATCGAATTTCTACAACTGTTAAGAAAAATGCATTATCAAGCGTTGTATCAATCAGATTTTATTCTCTTTGATATTATTATAGCAATAACAGTCAAGCAATTTTCTTACCGTTTCACCACAAAGTATGCAACTGCTACTCCAATTAGAAAAAGTAGGACACAAAATGCACTGAGGATTCCATTGAATTCAGATGTCATTTTCTTTTCAGTGACTGTAGCTTTTATTACTAAAAAACAAAAAATAGATGTTTCAGATATTGAAATATATGTTTGTGGCTATAAGACAATCATCCGATAATTTCTTTTACAGAAAAACACTCAAATCATTTTCATTGAACTTCAATTTGATAATAGAGAAATTATTTAAAAATTACAAGCAATTTTTTTTTTGGGGGGGGGGGGGTATTAAAAAAATTGTTTTACTCTCAATTCCACACGTTCAAAAACATTGTTGTGACAGTCTTTTTTCATTCTCATCCAATTTTCAACGTGGTAAATGCATTTTGAAAACTTGAGTAACTTTGCTTTAAATCTTTTATGAAATAAACCTTCTAGACAGTGTAGTCCTTGCCAACCATTTTTACAGCCTTCCTTACAATAACCGGACACATGGTGACAGTCACGTGATCTTAAACAGAACGGGCTGCATTCCTGATTGCAACCAAGTCCGTAGTAACCGAGTTCACAGACTAAATGATGAATGAAAAACATGGTATATTAGGCCTTGTTCAGCTAAGTATAATTTGAAAAATCCAGTAAAAATGTGATATGTTTCAAAGTATCAGTCATATGGGGCATTATAATTCATTCTTTAACGCACTCACCATCCTTCACTAACAAACACCATTGTTCCAGTTACGCAAAGTTGTAGCGTACATACTTAAATTTCTCCTTGACTTTTGTATAATGTACTTTAAATATTGCAGTAAATGCAATTACAGTACCGATCAGACCCAACCTAACAGAAAGTAGACCCCAACTTAACAATGGGTTTACTTTCTGGGTTTACTCTGAGTTTACTTCCGGTTTACTACAGTGGATCCAGTAAACCCAAAGTAAATCCAGAGTGGACACAGAGCGTAAACCCGATCAGAAGTATACCCCTGAAAGCAGAGACTACATGTGTATTCGGAATACACACGGAACAGGAATTACAGGCAGTGAGATGGTAAGATAAACGATAGGTCTGCTTCACATTTCAATGCGTACATGTGACCCCAAAAGCAATTCCAGAGTAAACCCCGAGTAAACCCCAAAAGTAGTCCCGGGGTTCATTTGGGGTTTACTCTAGTGACCGGGACTGTAGGATCGGGTTCGACATATCATCAATCAGCTGTGATTAACCCAGTTGTGAGTAAACCCATGAAGAGAATAGGCGTCCCCCTCAGTAGCCTATTCAAAAACACAACTCAGTAGTGACTTTAAAATTACTTCTCGATAATTCTGAGATTTTTTTCGATATCAAAGTAGGTCAAACCTAACTAACAACACTCTAAAACATATTAACTATCGCTACTGAATTCAAAATGTACTAATATGTCTGAAAATTGACCGACGCCGTCTAACATATTTAGTATGATCACTGCACCATACCCTAAATCATTTCTACGGTCCCAAAGTATATCAATGTACCACACTGTACATTTATATTGTTTTTCACTGTTTCCCACTGTACCCTACTGTACATAAGTACTGTAAACAACTGTATCCCATTGTACCCTATCTTACATATATTCTGTACCCCCACTACACCTATATCCCACTCCAACCCACAACACATAGCCGTACTTCAATGGACAGCTTTGTGCACTTACAAATTATCAGCCCGATCAAATTTAACAAGTGCTTGGGAAGAAAAATAAAAAAAAGAATTCTGCAATCTTGCTGTATTTTTCCAAGTTTAAAGTGCTAAAACAGAGCGTTTGCAAATTAAACATGTTTATGCGCCTATTAATCAAATTCTCTATATGAAATTAAGGATGTTTATCGTCTAGGAAATCATTTTAAAGAACATATCATATATTTAAACGAAAGTATCAACAAGATTAAAAAAAATAAACATATCAATACATTTCATTGACCTTGTCATTTCCCCCATGTAGATAATGCATACATCATTGAAATAAAGTTTGAAGAGAAAATTATCTTATTTTTGAAAAACTATTATTAAAATTATGTTACATTGGCATAGAGTTGTGCACAGTATTAGCCAAGGCACTGTTAAGTTATGGACTGTTGGGTATAGAATGCAACAGGGTGTTTTGTAAAGGGGCGAAAAGCTGGGTATATCGCAGGTTAGTGCCCATAATAGTGCCGTTCGGTGTGAAACAGTTTTGATAAATGTATTGTGCAGTGGTGTACAGTTGTGTACAGTGCTGGTCAGAGCCCTGTACAGCTACCTCAGTGGGATTCAGTAGGAATGTGCGGTGGCGTACAGTTGAACATAGTTCTGGTCAGTGGATATTAAAAAGTAGGGTATAGTTGGGTGAAATGCTTGTCAGTTCCCTGTGCAGTGGTGTGCAGCTAGGTAAGTGCTGTTAAGTATTCTGTACAATATCTTTCATTCGAATTCAGTAAAACTATACAGTGGTAAAGTGCTGGTCAGTAGAAATGCATAGTAAGGTAGAGCTGGGTACATATGAAGTAAGTTGAAGGTACAATTAGGTGCAGTCAGTGTACAATAGATCAATGTCAGTCTCTTTTAGGGAATATCAGTGGATTTTAAATTCATTAGTGTGACAGTCGTATTTTGAGGAAATATTGTAAAGCTCATTAGGACCATCACCCAAACATATTAAACACTAGCACACAACCAACATGCCAATTTAGATTTGTTCAATGATGTGGATGAACCATGAAATGTCAATTATAAAGTACGAATGTCTATTCATGTATTGAAGTGCCACTGGTCATAACTGGAATATCTAGTCTAAATTGTACAAGATAAACTAAATACTAAACAAATGTATGTTTCGAGTTATCTGAATACGCTGTAACTCGATTTGTTCTGCTTTCACTGAATAACGAGTATGATTTATTTTTCTTAACGAGATAGATTGAAATTAACTTCTACAAAATACAAAGTCAATTTTTCCATATAAGCAAATATTTGTATAATCAATGTCAGTGATATTTTGACCTAACTCCAAAACACACAATAAATGCTTGCACATACATACACTGTACTACATCTGTATGATCTGGTTCATTCAAAATGTTACCTGTACAGAGTAATCCTTGGTAACCTCTGACACACCCATTCATGCATGTCCCGTTGATGTGATGGCACTGCTCAGATCTTAGACATTGTCCACAAGGTCTGCTACAGTTTTCGCCATACAGATTTTTATTACAGGCTTAAAGAAAATGATTATTATTATATATATTTACAAAAATAATATTGAATGGTTAGCATTACAAAAGTATATCGTACAGACTGTAGCACATTATTGTATGCACACATATTTTGAAAAGATTTACTTTCATTAGAGGATGGAGGTCATGTTTAGGGCTTGATTTTTTTATGAACTTTACGAAAAATCCATATTTTTTTGTACATAACTAAATCCTTTTTTTTTTCTTAAGTAGAAATTATTTGTTCGGCCCCGTTATATATATATATATATATATATATATATATATATATATATATATATATATATATATATATATATATATATATATATATTTACAAAACGTCAAATTTAAATATCATGTTGTCATGTTTAATAAAATGTAAACAGTTTCGCAAAAATAAATGCATTATTAAAAAATTCCAATGAACCATTTAAAAACAGAATCAAATTTAGCAATCGTCATTTTTTAAAATTAATAATGTAAACGAACATATCACCGCTGAAATCTGTCTAATTTTACCGATTTTAGGAAAAACCTATCTTTGTATATTTGTAATATGTTGTTTTTAAGCACTATTTAAACTCATATGTTGTATATTTTTGTGGAAGTTGATAAAATGTTTGAGTTCTGTTACTTTTCCCTAGAAAATTACAAACCCTGCAAAAAATGAAATCAATTGTTAAACGGGATATCTAAATGTCATCCATATATTGATATCAACCAGTAAAACTTATTCCAAAATTATGTTCCTTTATCAAAACTTGGTTATTTAATATTTTCGAATACAATGAAAAATTCCTTACAACAACAAAAAGTTTACCAGTGCCTTTATTTCGGAGGTATCTGTTAATGGTTGTCCAAAACTTAAATTGTTTTATTTGAAAAACCAACTGTCCCCTAACACTACATTTTAAATTATCTAATATGTTTTACGGTGCGACCGTTGGGGCGAGCACAGCATGTGATCAAACAATGAATTATAATAAATTAATAAAATAAAATTAACAACGTGAAACTTGAATGCTAAAAAATAAAACATACCTATTTTTCAGTAAATTTTCATTATTCATAGTTTATAAGATTTGTTATTACCGGTAGTTATTTATTTATATGTAGAACAATAGTTTAATCTCAGATACAATGTTGTTAAATAATAAAGGTTTTAATATATAAATATTCATTGCACTGCATCTCCTCTTTTAAAGTGATTGTGATTATGATTGATTGATTGATCTCCCCCTTTTTTCGCAGTAGACATTTTTTCTTAAACTTACATATAAAACTTGACTCATCATAGAGCTCCCCCCATGCTAAAATTTTTTTCATTTTTGTCAATTTATACATAATAAATCGACTTACCATGGATTTGCCCCTCCACTTAAAAAAAATAATTAATGTTTAATTTTATTTTTAATTTACGCTTAAAAATATTTGCTTATCATGTTAAAAGAACATGGTGTTGTCCCCCCCCCCCCCCCCCCCCCCGCATGTAATAAATGGAAGTGAAAATAAAGAAACCATCGAACTGCTAAAGAGCTGAAGGATTAGAATTTTTCATGATTTATTTTTCTTTTTGCTTGCAAAAATTTTTTGGATGAGGCTGCCATCCACCCACCCACCCCTTTTAAAAAAAGGCGCTGCTACGTATAACGTTACGTTTCAGGAAATTACCGTAATTTATATAGTGAATAAAATATTTGTGAGCATTCATCCAAATTAGTGCAATTTACAACTGTTTCCTGATGTCCTTATTCGTCAGCTGTTCTTTATCTTAGCCTTTGCAAGATTTTAAGAGGATTTTGGTCATTTCAGCAGATTTACAATAACTTCAATTAGAGTAATTTCCCCTTATCAGTGCTTATTGTGACGTCAAAGCTGACGTTGGTTAAGTGTCGTCTTACTCTTTAAAACACCCCTGAGAAATAAAAGTATGCGAAGTATACTGTTTTATTTACTTAAAAAGCATGATGTTCTTAAAATTACACATCTTATAAGCTTTTCAAAGGTTTTACTTTGATTCTCGGGAGAACGTGATGTTGGAACGTGAGGTTGGAAACCATTGGTACTATGAATTGTGGGTCAAAATTTACTGACTCCGAAAAAATATATCGGATCAATGTGTAAACGTTTGTGACGTCACACGATTATTTTTGATTGAAAGTGTACTGAGGTGAACTTTAGAGGTAACATTGACTGTATGTCGCTTACATCGTTATTGTTTTTACTGTCTAAATTTGTCTTGCTGATTCTCGTGAGAGTGTGAAGTGATAAAAATTGCCATGATTACAGGGAACTACTGGGACGATTAAAACGATGCATTACTGGTCCGATTTACTGACGCCAAAAAAATCCGTTGAATGAATGTGCAACTAGTCCGAATTTTCTATTCACACACGCCTTGCCGGTAGAGCTCGCTTCGCGCCGGCGCTGTGCGCCGGCGAGCTGCGCTCGCTATAAATTCCCTATTAACATTGCAACTCCCAATAGGGTTTATGAGTATTGGATAAATTGTGAATCTCCATAACGTGTTGGATTGCTTATTGTAAGCCTTATTGCTATTGCTTATGATTGAATAAGATTTGAAGTTATTGTGTCGTTGTTACTTGCCTAGATGTATTTAATTGTATTGATTTGTTGATTTATTTTTTTTTTGTCAATTGTTATATGGTGCCTCAAAAGGTTGACAGACACTTTGCCCAAGTTTCATTAGTTTATGTAAAATGTTTGTGAGATTTTAAGGTCCAATAATGTCCTGTTATTTTAATTAAATGTATTCGTACAATAGTCATCACCTTCCTTACAGTGTGGAGCTTTGTACCCACGTTCGCATCCTTCAACACACTTTCCATTTACATGATGACATGCTTTTTCATTCAAACAATGTCCACAACTATTCTTACAATTTCCTCCATAATAACCAGCTATACATTCTAAAACCAAAATGAAGAATTATTTTATTTTCTAAAATGTGAAAATATTTATAACTAAGTAGAACTGCGGATGCCTATTTAATATGTTTATAACCTTCGTGACAAAAGACTCCTCTCCATCCAGGATTACACCCATTGTCACATATTCCTGTCGATTTATTGCAGCTTTTACACCCTGTGTTGCACATTTTTATGCAGTTTGGCCCATAATAGTTATCGTCGCATTCTAAATTAAAAACAAAACAAATGAAAATGTTATGGTTATTACATCGCATTTTACGCTTCTATTTAGTAATTGGAGTTATAAACTCACCGTCTGTGCAGTTGATTCCTGCAAAACCACTGTCACAGCCATTCATACATATTCCGTTGATGTGGTGACATTGTTCAGAATCAACACAGTGTCCACAAGGCATGCTACAATTTTCTCCGTACTTCCTCTGATTGCAAGCTTCAATGCAATATATTTTACTATCACCATTAAATGTAACATAAAGATATTTGAATATTATAATGTACTAATTCATTTTATGTTCAAGTAAGGTTGGTGCAAATAAGAATGTCAGAAAACAAAAGACTTTTCTTCTTTTCTATTTTATCCTAAACGGTAAGTAGAAAGTATTGATGTTTTCTTTCTAAAAATAAGTTTTGAAAAACATCTTCCTAAAATAAACGAAGTAAATAAGTCCAAAAAAGCCTTTGATAATTATTATTTGCATATTAATAAACATACTATCTTCACAAAAGAGTCCCCTCCATCCAGGATGGCACCCATTATCACATATCCCTGTCGATTTGTTGCAGCTTTTACAAGTTGCGTTACACATTTCAATGCAGTTTGGTCCAAAATGTTTATCGTCACATTCTGAATTAAAAGATAGAAAAAAATCCTAGGTATAAAATGTTTGGGTTTTTTTTGTAGCAATATAAACTATAAAATTACCTTCTGCGCAGTTGAAACCATTGTAGCCACTGTCACATCCATTCATACATGTTCCGTTCATATTATGGCATTGCTCTAATTTGAAGCAGTGTCCGCAGGATAAGCTGCAATTTTTCCCGTACATATTTTGACTACATGCTATAGAAGAAGTAAGAAAAAAAATAAAAATTAATTAGAATAACTTTTTAAAAATCATGTTTCATCTTTTATTATTGAAATATTTACCAGTTTGTTTGTTTTTCATTGTTTTTTTCTTAACACTTAATTGTTTATATATGCTGCAATTATTTCTATATTTCTTCTAATGTTGATAATATTTGCCATTTGTCCATCTTTTTCTCTGTTGCCCAGGACGCCTTTAGCAACAGATTGTTTGTGTCTTGCTTCTTTTTATACATATGTGTACCAATATTTATATCAAAAAGAAAATTGGTGAGTTGGCGTACTGAAACCCTTCTATAAAGTTTTAGTTATGTGCATAAATTGATTTTTAATTTGATTTCCATTTTGGGCAGTTTTACGTTGCTTTCATACCAAAACTAAGTCGAGATGTATAGAACTGCTTGTCAAAGAACAATACACCGTATAATCATGTCTTTAACCGCAAATTGGTAATAAATTTGCAAATAAGAACAATCCATGTAATAGTATTCAAAGCTCAATACTTGTCTTTCTACATGTACGACTCAATTATAGTGGAAAAAAGTCTAAAGTAAATTTTTCAAACTCTAAAATAATAATGTCGGTTTTTGCGTTTTATTTTGCGGTCAGAACAATAAAGAAAAATGCTATTTAATAAATACCATATTATCATTAACAATGTGGGATATAAAAAGAATAAATCGATGTTTAGCAACTGTTTGTTCCAAAACATTTTTTTCTTAAGTCAGATAATCTGAAAGATTTGACATGTCCAATGTAACATTTTTTTTTCTTCTATTTTTCATATGACTTAATTGCAATCGGAAATAGCCACCGTTTAGTATTTTGTTTGTTCCTTTTTAATATCCCACTATTTTATTGTTAAGTTATATTAGCTCACTAAGCTGTAAGTTCAAATGAGGTTAAAATGATTTTTTGGGGGGTTTTTATCAAAAATAAAGTGTCAAACAAAATTTTTTAAAAACAATTTCTTAAGAAACATCGATAAACTTCGTTACACCATGAGGCAAACGTCTTAAGAGTCAACGTTTATTCCAGAATGCAATTTTTAGCATTTTTTACAAAATAGTATAAAGTATTTAAATACACTTGTTTTTAAGGAATCTCACTTCTCATTTTAGTTGTATAAACCATTTTTAGCCAACGAACTAAATTAAAAATTAAAACTAAAGAAAATTTCATCGTTTATTACTCTTACATTATTCTGCATTTAGTATGATCTTCTTTGCAAGTGATTTTTTGCAGATATTTTTAAAAGGCAAAGTAATGATATTACATATAGTTTAGGATTCTGTACAAAAGTCAGATTGATTGAGTATGATAACAACATGTATAAAGGTCCAATAATTTTTCCATGACGTTTTTTTTCCCTAATATTGTGTAAGGTTTAAAAACGTCGTGCTACAAAATAAAAGCTTTTTGATTATTTAAGACTTTTCAAATTCTGATGCTGTTTGGTTGGTACTATTCTCTCGATTAAATTGACTAAAAAATCAACAATAAAAAAAGGTTAAATGGTGTCAATTTCTAGAAAGATTGCTTCAACGATTGTTGTTGCCAAATTTGGCTTGAAAATCATAGTGTTTCCATATATTTGCATGATTTTAAGCTAAAGTCCAAAAACTTTTTAAATTGCTGAAAAGGACCAAAAAAAAAGAATCTAAATTTATTACAAGTCGACAGTTGTCATTGATTCATTTATTGAATGTAATGTTTCCTTCATGAATGTTATGCAAAAGAGAAATGGTTATTTTGCCAAACTTATTCAATTTATAAAATGACACTAGATTATAAAATACTGATCATATGTGCACAGAATATATAACTTACAAGTGGAAAATCTAAATAGGTACATTCCAACAAATACAACATCACTGCACAAATGTGCATTTTAAAATTCATTTTTTTCAAACTCTGTTAATAGGACAAACGGAGTTAACATGGAGAAATACAAATTCTATAAATCGCAAAAAAAAATCTCAATTAAGTGGTATTTTTATGAATAAAGTACCCTTTTTGCATGTCAATCCCTCAAATCCAGGGTCACATCCTTGATCACAACTTCCAGTTATATGGTGACATGCTGTGCTATTCAAACATTTTCCACAAGTGAAACTGCAATTTTCCCCATGAAACCCAGCAATGCATTCTATAAAAAAAGCATCAACTATGTTGAAAAAAGTTATTTCTCTCCTTAAATATAAATGTGCAGCTAAATCATTTAAGTTATTTATTAATGACTCCGTAAGATTTTATACCTTCTTGGCAAGACATTCCTTTCCAACCAGGTTTACACCCGGTATCACATACACCTGTCTTTTTATTACAGCCATCACAGTTTGGGTTACATTGCTGCCTACAGTTGATTCCAAAAAAGTAGTCATCACACTCTAAATTAAATACAACCATGACAGACTACCACGTTATGTATTTAAGATTTAAAGACCAAAAATTTTAGAGCATACTTAAATAATCACCTTCGGTGCATGTTAAACCTTGGAAGCCACTGTCACAACCATTCATACATGTTCCGTTGATATGATCGCATTGTACTGAATTCAGGCAATTTCCACATTCTATTCCGCAGTTTTCTCCATACATACGTCCATCACATGCTTTAATTTAACATTAGAAATTTCATTGAGAAATGCCAAACATTTTTCTTCCCAATTACAATATTTTGGTTGTTTGATTACCAAATTACATCAATTGTAAAACTTTTATTTCATCATTTTGCAATACAGCATTAACCTTCTTATTTAGTTTAGTTATCAAATCTATTTAAAGTATCAAACCAATAAGATAAGTTTGTGTAAAAAAAATATATGATGGTATAAAGGTACCACGTTTTCCGTGGTTATAAGGATCCATTTGTTTGATTCATTTTTAAATTTTAACAATGAAACCCCTGTTTCTTAAAAAATATATTTTTTTAACATTTAGATAAAAAAACACCCCTTTATATGCCGACACTATATAATATACATGAAGATGTGAATATTTATATATGACCTTGCTGTGTCCGAAATCTGCTACAATGGTTTGAAATTAGTCTCCATTAAAATGTTCATGAACAGTATTTATCGATGACGGGAACATACTCAGTGCTTAATTAGGACTTAATTCAACATTAGTGTAAAGCTATGAAAAGCTAAATATATTTTGTTTACAAACAATTGTCAAAGAAGTTTGTACTGGTACTGGAAATGGAAATTTTCCTTTATAAAAAAAAATCATCAAAAATAGAAAAGATACATGTATATAATGAATCAACCGTGGTAGCTTAACATGATGAACTGAAGCATCCGAGCCAACCTGTTTGACAAAAATGTCCTTCCCAGCCAGGATGACATCCATTTTCCCAAACACCTGTAACTGTGTTGCAACCTTTACATTTTGTTCCACAAGTTTGCGCACAGTTTTGTCCAAAGAAACCACCCACGCATTTTTTATTGATTTACAAAATAGATAATTTAAACAACTTTTACAACTTATACTTTGGCATACTTAAATAACAACAACCAAGATACTCACCCTTATCACACTTGTCACCCTGGTAACCACTATCACATCCATTACTACATGTTCCATTGATATGATGGCATTGCTCTGAATGACGACATTTTCCACAAGTTTTGCTGCAATTTTCTCCATATGTTCTATTGCTACAAGCTAAAAAAAATAAAATAAAAAGAACCCTCTGAAATCTAAAGATCTCATGCAAAAATATAAATATATGCATATTGCGAAAGTATTTAAAACAAAATGTAAGGCTTGTTACAATGCACTTAAAAGTTGAAATTTAAAATTTGGGACCAATGCATCACACTTAAAAATCGTACTTTCTTCTTTAAAACTCGTTGATTTGGTCTATATTAACGCTGTTAGTTTTCCATTGTTTTTATTCTCTTTAATTTGTGAATATTTACTCCTTAAAAGAATGATCATGTAATCTTTTCTGATCACCTTTTGTCCGTCGTCCGTCTGCCGTCCGTCTGTAAACTTTTTACATTTTTAACTTTTTCTCTAAAAAAAATTTCAACTAAATATGGCACAAGGCTTTCTTCTGGGAAGGGGGGTATTAATTGCAGAAATAAAAGGTCAATTTGCATTTAAAGTGGAAAAAACCTCGAAACCGTAAAAAAAGGGTGTGGATTTTTGAAAATCTTCTTCTCTAGAACTATTGAGTAAAATTTAACTTAATTTAACATAAATCATCCTGATTGAAAGGAAAATATAAATTGCAAAAAATAAGGGCTAATTTTGTTCCAAATTTGAGTTATTACGAACAAAATAATAAAGGAAACTGTGGGGGTGGGGGGGGATCAATCAGTTCATAACTTAGGGTTCGGTATTCCATATTTATAATACAATGTTCTTTGTGTAAGCAACCATGTTGAACATATGATAAACATGTCGGTCTGACAAAAATGAATTTGTTTGTTGTGCAACAGTTTGCGTGCGAAGGGAATCTTTGAAACATGTAAGATACATTGGTCTCGATTTTGTAAAGTAAATTGAGGTTAAATATGTCAATGCGTTGACAGTTTTCAATTTTGACGGTGGTGTTAGCTTGGTTTGATTTTAGTTTCATTTTCATATATGCTTTGTAACTTTGGGAAGTATCGCCTATATTTTGTAATTTTTACGTATAAAATCAAACATAGACTTAAGAAAATCAGAGTTACATTGTAACTGTTTAGCTGCACAAAATAAGCAAAATCTGATGTATTATCAACATACAAAAATACAAATCATTTTATCGGTATTTCGGTATGATCTTTTGCGTAATGGTTGATTTATGCAATGTATTTTGTTAAGATGCTCAGCATTTTCTCGAGTTTATTCAGTGTAAATAGAAATTAATATCACTAACGGAAATATGTAGGTATATATATGATTCAGTCTGGAAAAAATGTGTGCTCTGTATTTGTTTTAGTGCATTTTTCTTCTATTTTAATCGTTAACAATTTTCTATTAACTTACCATATTTGAGTGTCAAGCTTCGAATTATAAACAAGATACAGAGGTTTTACAATTCTGTTTGTACACAGAACTGAGGCATTTCTTTTTTTTTGGTTTACATTTTAGGTACTATAAAATACCTTTTGATGAACTCTAAAGTTGAAAGTAATAAACTTATGTGGACTAAAATTGACTCAAACCTAGCAGAATTGTGAGCCATGTATCTTGCTTATAATTATATGTTTGACGCTGATTTTTTTTTATAATTTGATCATTAGAGATGTCTCGCTAAACGTTAAATACTTGTAGAAAAAAATTAAATGATGTATCTACCTTCTGGGGCCTTCACCTTATACAATGAATCATATGAAATCTACATCAATTATGATAGTTTTTCAGAGACGAATAAATACAAACGACACTGTTGAAACAGTTTCCATAGTTCTGAAACATTTCGGTTACCGGGAGAAAGGTATTATCGCTATTCCTAAGAACATTTTAGAACGGAAAATCCTGATTTGTAGCCGTTTGTTGTTTTTAAATTCAGATGAAAATAATGAGCCTTAGTAAAATAGAGTGATATACCTCTCAATACATTGATTATAGGAGCTCTTCAACATATCACGTGACAATATTTATATTCGAGTGTATTCATCGATCAAGTGAGTAAGGTGAGTCACACAAGTTCACGCCAGGTAAACAACAGGCGTTTATAATTAAGAAGACCAATTAAATTTTGAATATTTTTAATTTGAGGATTTGAGCGCATTGATGTACACTTTCTTTCACATATAGGAATTATTTTTAATAAAATACAAAAACTATTATGATATATCTAAAAAATACAATAACTAGTAAGTTCTTGAGAAAGAAAATGTACCTTTATGCTCTTATACATTTTGATCGCTTTATAAAGTGGTTGGAAGGGGTGGGGCGGAACGAAAATATACGGAATTGAAAGTCAACAGTTCACCTCTACCAAAAGTTAAGTTTTATATCTTGCATAGGATCTTCTTATTTTCGGTAAAATAGCATTCAACAAAGGTACAATTTCAAAAATAAAGTGAATGCAAAAATAAGTGTAAAATTCGTATACTTTATATTTTTTTGTTTTTGTTATCCTACCGAGAGGCCATAGGACACAATATCCTTAGAACGCATTGAAACAAATAGCCCATGTTACCTATAATTATATAACCGAACACAGGTGATTGGACTTTATATTTTGCGTATTCTTTAACTTTGACTATACCGATTGGACGTTACATTTTATTCTTTGAACTATTGTGATTTGACTTATCATTTAATTTCAGAATCAGTATAGAATGCTTTTGTAAAGTAAATAACATTATTTGGTGTACATTCCATGTTAATTGAACCACGAATATTATGTGTCCATCAAAGACTATATTGCTTTAAAGGAAAGTCAGAGAGAGCCAATAGCTACCATGTTTACATATTGCTGGTGTGTATTGTCTTAAGGTTATGTTCCTTTGATGACAGTAATTAAATTCTTGCTGGTCAGTATGTCTCAAATTTGGACATGTTTCCAGATTGGTACACAAATACCCTAAGGGGGTAAAGTTTAATGTAAACTGAACAATTACACGAGAATTTATACCTAAACCTGATTATTGAAGTCAATTATTCCTTTGGTTAATTCATGTATATGACAATAATTGGTCACGACAAGTGACCCTCCACCCTAGTAAATAAGTCGCAACGTTGACCCTAAGAACACTGATGAGGGGCGGGTTCTTGACTGACCGGCTTGACGCCATCTTGGAGCATCGTAGTAACAAGCTGGTGGCACCCTCTTACAATGTACGAGGCTTTTCAACAACCAATGAACACTGTTTTAATTTGCTAAAACTACCAACTTCTCGCAAGTTAGGTTAATTCCGACGCTCTGTCGAAGTCACAACATCTTTCTAACTTCCCCGAATTGGGACTGTGTATTTAGGTTGCTTTTTGTCAAATAAAACCATTATACGATCATTTAAGACTTTTTCTTAACGTGTACACTAGTTACCTAATATACGCGTGGTAGTGTTATAGCATATATAAAGTCATTGTTGCTCAGATGAACGATGTGGTCCCATGAGCTTCTTGCTGTATTTGGTATTATCTTTGGGACGGAAAATGCGGATGGATCCTTCAACTTATTAATTTGAATTTTATTATATTGGAATTAGACTGTATCTTTTGTTATCTACTCCCCAATCCAAAATCCAAAAGAGTGTTTACATTACATATATAATCTTAATCTGACTAGATACGAAATTAGTTAAGAACAAGGTCCATGTTTTGTGATTTATACATTTTTTCCTCAAATTGTATTTAGTGTTTTCAAAATAAAAATGTTGTTGCAAAGTCCTAACGCACAATGATTTCTTCTTCAAAGCGAGTTGGCTTGGGCAAAATTTAAACGCACTCCAATTATTTTTTTTTTCAAAGGGCGTTGGTTTTGTCTTAAATTTAATGAGTTTTGAAAAGAAAACTAAAAATTTTCTTTTAAAAAGTAAGTTGCCAAAATACTAAAATATCAAATCTTAAATTATATCTATAAGGCACTGTAAAACACTGATTTGTGTTTATAATGTCATTAATAATACTTTTGCGTAAACATCGGATAACCTTTCATTTGAAATGTGTTAGATATTTATTAGTACAAAATTTTCCAGATATATACGAATACAAATTGTATAAAACGTTTTATTTTGTAACTGAATTGTTTTCCAAAACAACAAAAGAAAAAAGTTTAATGCCGCAATCGACTTAATACAGCAGTGTATGATATAGACAAGAGTGTTAAACTCAAGAGATAATCATTTTTATCCGATAAAGTCGAAAAGAGAAAAATAAAATTCGACGCCATTAGAATAAACGATTAAAACATTTATGATTTATTGCCGTTTTAAAGAAGATTGAGTATTGTCAATCATTTTACATTTTTACAATGATAAAGGTTTTATTTTAAGTTTCGTTTTGTTATATTTTATTTATTTGATACATTACGTGCTTGACAGTAGACTCCCTTCCAGCCTGAATGACAACCATATTCACATCGGCCATTGACATTGTTACATCCGTTACATGTTGTGTTACATTTTTCAGCACAGATTTTTCCAAAGAATCCAGCAGGGCAGACTTGGTATAGCAAAAGATAGACATTTCGTAGAATCAGCTTAAAAGACAAATAACCTGTATCTCGACCCTCTTTTAGTTTAGTTATGGTATATTTTACATGAACAGCATACTTGTTTTACCAGTGCTAAACATTGGCTGAAAAATAACTGAAACATTCAGAAGTTTTTGTCAATCTCAAATGAGAATATTTTACTTATTGCTTTTACCCAATTCACAATGGTGTCCTTGGTACCCAGGTTTACAGCCCTGACAGGTGCCCGTCTCTATGTGACAGTACTGGCAGTTGACATCACGACAAGGATTGGAACAGTTGGACCCATATGACCCAGCTGTAGGACATCCTTAAAATAATTTTTTAAAAGGTTTCCGTCACTAATTTTTCAATAAAGACATACAATTTGTCGTCAAAATATTATTGTTTTTTCATTGATTCATTTTTTTTGAATGGAAATGCAAATACAAAAAATTTAGTGTCATGTGTCGAGCCATGAGCGAGTTACAGACCTTACAATTTTTTGCTATGTAAACATAGCTTTTGTTTACATTTTGAATGTTGAATTACTCTCAAATTCCAAATTCCATTTGATCATAAGAAATGCATTTCAAAACCAGTGATACCCCCCCCCCCCCAAAAAAAAATAGATTTTGACCAAAATAGTAACCATGCCCCTTAAATGATTTCACTGATTGGAAAAGATATTTCTTATAGTTAGACAAATTTTGAGGGTCAGTCGTCGTCGTATAAGCGAGATACATGGCTCACAATTATTTTTCATGTAAACAAACTTCATATAATGTTTTTGTTTAAATTTTAAAAATTCCTGGTTTAGACCTAAATGAATCTAAAAAACGCTAGGAAGTGTTTTCTACGTGTATTTGAGAAAGTAGCAGATAGAAAATCAGCTTTAAAAGAACTTATACTTGTATATTAACAAACAAGATTACACGAGTAAAATTACATAGCAAAGAATTGTAAGCTCTGTATTTTGCTTACAACTACGATAAACTACCTTAAAAATTGTACATGTAAATTTTAGGCCTTATACTTCTTAGAGAATGATACACCACCATGGTTTTTTTTTAAAATAAGTCAAAAAATGCAAAATAAAAGTAAATATAAATATATAGATACATTTGGTTTTTTTAAAAGATGACATTTTCACAAATAAATTTATAAATAAGTCAGTAAATAAATAAATCATACAATTTAAATTTGAACCTCTTGAACAGAAATCATACAGGTGTACCGTTTACCCATGAAGTGCCTATAGTAAAATTGAAAAAAGGGACTTACCATAAACCTCTACTTCACATAGTTCATTATGCGCATCAGGAGAGTAATAGCTTGGGTAAATTTTGTTTGGTAGTCTCTCGTTGTAATAGATGACGTATTGCCCATGTACGATACAAGTGATATTGAAGATAGCTGGTACAGTGATTCTATTAAAAGAAGTGTCCTTGAAACAGAGTTTTCCATCTGTGGTAACTGTTGTGTTAGAAACATACAGCGAAAATCCAAGAATTCTTGTAGTGTAGCCGTTGTTAATATCTAAAAACAATAAGTCAGAAAAATCTTTGCACAATTTTGTATAACGATAAGCATTGCTTTAGATGCAGAAAACAAATAGTGGATATACTGTTATAAACATTAGTGAAAAAACACTTAAAAAAATATTGTAAATCATACAACATAAGGATTCATGTATCACACTTAGTTAAGATAGTATTTTATAAATGATTTGAAATGTAAACGTGGTGACACCTTATTCCAGCATGTACAACCATGTCTTTGTAATTGTTTTAGGACGGTTTGGGAACAAACTATCAATGCATATATTGCACCTTAAAGTTTGGGCGTATTTAACTATCCTTGTTTTTTAAAAAGTAAGTTCTTATAGAAATTGCTACAAAATAAAAGACAAAAACCTTAATTTATATATGATATCTAAACATAGTAGCTCGCATTTCCTAGTGTAATGAAAGCATTAAACAAATAACTCATCGATAAATGATAAAAAAAAAAAAATTAAAAAATGTTATTATAACGATAATTTAATATCTCTAGAAATAATTTCTTTTTCAAACAGTTAACGTTCTATAAAGGTAAACAATATAATTTTTTTTTCATTTTGATATCCGATTTTTCAAAAAAAGTAACAACAAATTATAAATTTTGTATAAAAAGACACCGAAACGTTTAAAAATAATTCTCACCCCCAAAGAATATATTTCAATGTTTTGTCAATAATATACATAAAGACGTTTATATGACTCAATAAAGTTTAATTAAATTTTTTTTTCTACTACAGCCATGGGTTCAGGTTTCCAAAGAAATGTTTATTGTTGTTTTACTAGATTGTATCAAGTAATGAGATATGACGAAATTGGCAATTATGTGCGTGACCAGCGATATTTGAAATTACAGACGAGAAGCGTGTTCAAAATGACATAGATCTTTTTGACATTATTTTTAGGCAAATTTTGATTTTTGCAGTATGTATGACATTGTGCGTGGAATAATTGATAAATGATTAACCGGTTAAGTCTCCAACTACTAAAACTTTAGTTTTTTTTTTCTTAAAATCAGATTTTAAATATACATACCCCATTGTACATTATCTGTTCTGTAGTAGATGATAATGTGGTGGATGTTAAGAATACTAGTAAGGTTCACCCACCATGTTGCTATTTCTTTGTGTTGCGCTGATACTACACATTGACCCCCATGACCACTCAAGTCATATTTTTTACCATCCACGGCATTGCTGGCATCGTATTGGTCGTCACCAGGGTGGTATTGGTTGAGTTGGTGTGCTGGTTTGTTCAGGGCAATATTTACTGCATTGTGAGATCATTCAAAAATGTGTTAACGTGCAAATAACTATAATTTTCAGACACTGTCCACAGAATCAATTAGTGTAATATACCTACTTCAGCTTATATAATGGGATTATATGTAAATGATTATAGGAAATATGGACTCATATTTTTGAAATATAAATTCTATTACATGTAGCAGGTTGCTTGAACATTTCAAAATACACAGAGGAAGAAGTAATGTAATTTAAGTTACATGATTACATCATTGCAAAAGGTCTTAGGAGTTTATTAACCTAAAGAGTTTATGTTGTTTGTAATGCTTATGATGTGAAATCAAGTATTATCATGAACAACTGTTATATCACTTAAATTCACAAACGTTTTCAGTGGCTTATAATACACCACTGTAGGATAGATTAATGGCGGCTTAATGTTCGTGGTATTTGCATGACACTCACTTCAGCTAAATATTAAAATGTTGAACCATTATATTGAGGTAATTAAACAGGAAACATTTGATATCATAGAAAAAAATAAGATATTTAAAAAAACGCATTAAAACTCTCTCAAACTCTCTCTCTCTCTCTCTTGAATACCGAAATGCAATCCTCTTTACAAAGATTTAAATCTTATTGTTGTTCAGCTATACATATTTAACATTTTCTAATATGTTAAGTTTAAAGACCCCAGATCTCAGATAATGAAAGAAGTTCTTAAAAAATATTTATTAAATATTCGTTATATTGCCTAAGCAATGAAATAAAGAACCTGCCTCTACAACATTCTTTGCGTGGATTTGTTGGTATTTCTGGAATTGTAAACTAAGGTGTATATCGAATAAAATCGGCTTTCATAAGATATCTAGAAAAAATAAATTGATGACAGAAAGAAAGGAAGAAAAAGTAGTTCTTTATATATTGGACCGAGAAGGGTCTTTAATCACTAATTCATAGCTCTTTGTAGAACTATTTTGTAATAGATTAAAAAAAGTAAACTTTTTTTTTTACTTTTCGAGTACATTTCCAAAAATAAAAGTGCAAATTTATGAGGTTCAAAGTGCACTGGATGACCTAAGCTGTTAAAACGTAGCAAAAAAACAAAATCTTGTTTTGGGTTAGGTTTTTCTATGTTACCAATAATGTGTTTTGGATTAAGATATTGGGACTATATTATAATATATAGATTTGATTCGAACAACTGTTGTTTTAGAATCTACTTAACAATCAAATTGAACCATCACAATATAAACTTACTAAATAAATAAAAAAATATCTTTATTAATACCTGTTCGTTTATTAAAATATTGAATAATCAATAAATAATTGTCATTAAAAAAGTGTTAACTTCAATAACTCTTGTTCGTATCACAAGCGGACAAGACTACCAATTCGTTGGTTTTAAACCCAGTTTGCTCTAGTTTTATCTTATTGCGGTTACTATTTTAAATTGGTAAATTTCATATATCCCCTCGACACTTTAATTGTTTGTTTAAAATATACCATATATTTTGTGACATCTGTTTAAAGTTTGGATATTTAACTACGCAGGAATGAAAATGAAACTTTCAGCGATCAAATGGACGTCACAATAAGCAGAGTGGTGTCACATTTTACTCAAGGAAACTATTAGTTTAAACGTTATATTATCATAAAACTACTGGCGTTAAATGTCACTAGAAACTATTATTTTGAATATATATTCGATTTTCTACGTTTTATCATCGTTGATGACATTAAATGTTTAATATAGATCAATGTGGGGTGACAAATAATTTGAGTGCATTGAAAACAATGTCTATTTTAGACTTATTTATTTTATGATATAATCAGGATAATACAGGCATGGATATTTGTTTTCTCAGTGAGTGTAATAATGGGTAAGCAGATAGACATGTGTATCGCTTGAGCGGCCTTTTTTCTGTCAGTATGTACAAAAAGGCAAAACCGTCAAACTACCTCGAATATTATAAAGAAATAAATTTGCCAAATATTAAAAGCATATGACCGAAATACTTAAATATGATATCAGCAGCAATACTAATAAATATGAATTAAATGCCGATCGAATTATTGTATCCTACATACAAGCTAGAGCCGAGCTCGTTTCAAGCAACGAAGAGGTCTTCTATCATAGCTTCAAGCATAGATATTATTGTCAATCAGCCTTCATAAATCCACCCCTTCTCCTTACACTTGTTAGAATCTGACAGGTATTGATAGGAGGTCATCTTACATAGAAGGTCATCTTCACATGACCATAACTTCTGTCCAATCAGGGCTTTAGAAAATGAATTGGAACGCTTCAGAAGTTGATAGACAAGTTAAATCATGCCTGTTTTTTATGTAACATCAAACTGCCGATTATTGTAGAGTTAATCCTTTCATAAAACAGATAAAGGCATGTATGTGATAAATTTTGATTGCATGCTAACGTAGAGGTCATGTGAAGATGACCTCTTATCGATAGCTATCAGACCCTGACGAATGTAAGGCGAAGGAAGGTATCTAGCGTTTTAAAACTACAAACATTTTTTATACCACTTCAGATTGGTATTAACTATATACATTAATTTATGAAATATAAACAAATCGTGTTGAAAACTCTACGTCTGAATAAACATATGATGACTGTATGCATAAAAAAAGAAATTTGAATCGGGACGGATAATGATACAGTCTTTTATCTGAATTTTTTGGGAGCAGTGATAATTGTTATCGTGAATTTTAGCTAAACACCTAAAAAACAAAATTTAGAAAAGAAAAACGACTTTGTACAGTCACACCCTGCTTTGGGGAAAATGAAAGCGTTTGCATGGTTTTTCTTCAGCCATACAGATACTACAATAAGAATATAGGTCATATACGTGAAGCATTGTATCATATAGTTTAAAATGTTTTAAGTGTAAATTATCTATTATCTTGGTTACGATAACTTAAAAACACACATAATAAATGTATGTGTATTTAATTATTCCGACCAGAAAATGAAAGCGATTAATATGCTTATGACGCCCTCCCCCACCCGAGGATCGTTTTACGACAGGTGCTCAGTGAGGGGGGGGGGGGGGGGCTCTCCCTATAATGTTTGGCCATGCAGCCACTCAGCGTTATTTTTGAAAGGATGAGCATAACTTATCGGAAAGAATAGATTTTCAAATTTTCAAAATCTTAATCCGTGAGGGAGGTACATGTCCTTGTAGGGGTTGTGAAGCAACTCTAACTTCTATTTATTTTAATACAATGCCAATACTTTTTTTAGCCTTCATCTAAAAAGTGTGTGTGAAGAAAGGGTGTATCAGTGTCTCAACTTTTATTTTTGTTAATGTAAATTTTTGGGAAATTTTGATTGCAAGGAAAAGTCGGCGCGGTTGGGGGGGGGGGGGGGGGCAGAGCTCCCACTGATTCAAAAATCCTTTCTGCCACTTTAGAGCGGCACAAAGATCGACCAATGTTTTAAAATTAGTTTTATGATATCACATATACATGTAACAAACTTGTTTTTCCTGTACTTATATGCATATTTGCACTCTCCTCATTGACATGTGTATATTTGTATCACTCAATAATTTCTAAGTAAAGAAACTGAAATCTGCAGATCTTAGTTAGAGAGAACAAAAACACTTTTTTATACAATGAAACAAAAATTTATGGATTCATACACATAAATAAGAAGAGGGAGTGAACGTCACAAATACATTATGTCTTCTGTTCGTTACTATTTCAGAGTGGCTACAATTTCACGATCTTCCATTTTGAAAAGTCAGATGTAA
Organism: Magallana gigas; assembly: GCF_963853765.1. Taxonomy (NCBI): domain Eukaryota; kingdom Metazoa; phylum Mollusca; class Bivalvia; order Ostreida; family Ostreidae; genus Magallana; species Magallana gigas. The sequence continues at coordinate 69,532,461 of NC_088853.1, read as the reverse complement.
AATATTCTGCTGGGTTTTAAGTCGATTATGTGTAACTTTGAGAAGTGCATCTATTTTTGGGAGACAAATATGTTGGTATTGTGTTAAGTCAAGTGAATTATGTTCTAAGGTGCTTCACAGAAATAAGGAAACCGTCAACATTTGCAGTACTCTGATGATTTCTATCGCAACCGACCGTATTGCATAATGTATTTCATTAACTTTCAAACATGAGAACAAATACATTTGGAATTATTATAAATTAAAGATCAATGAGTTTGTTTTACAATGAAGCAAACGATCATACAGGAAAACCACAAAAGTGATCAAGTGCCAGCTATAGAATCAAAACAAAACTTGTTTAAAAATTCATGTGAATATTTCTTGAAATGGTCTTTACTATTTTCTAGAACAGTTTGTGATTTACACTCTATCGTTTAATTAATCAATTGAAGATGAAGAAACTTTTATGGCATAAAATTAAAACAGTTCTTCCGTTTGAGACTAAAATAAAAAAAAAACATTTATGTAAGACGCGAATCGCGCATGTGTATTAGATAACCGCTGACCGCTAGGTAGTCCAGCCGCGATCGATCTCGGCCGCAGGCGAGGGATTGATAACGCACAGAACTAAGAAGGATTTGAAATGCTTGCAGTATAATGACTAAAACATATTAAATAGAAGTTAATTTTTTTTTACTGAAAAATCCAAAATTGTTATATGTCTTAGTATGCTTAAGATTGGGATTGACATTGCTTTCATTAATCAACAGAACGATTTATTAATTTTAAAACACACTATCGGTTTATTCAATTTAAGAAGAATAAACTTTTACAAGTGTTTGTATTCAAAATTAAAAACATTTCTATGTGTTTACGGCTTAATAAACCCATATGTGTAAGACGCGGATACTGTGTAGTACATGTGTAGATACCGCTGACCGCAAAGTAGTCCAGCCGCAATCATTCCCTCGGCCGCGGACAAGAGCTAAGTTACGTAATGGTACACACACGCAGCTCAGATCCCAGACAGATTCCAAATGCATGGTGTATAATAACTAAAATCCATTACACAGAAGTTTTTTTTAGATCCGTAATTTGAGTTTTACTAGAATTGAAAAAGAATGTTTATATTTTCTGTTTCTCGTTTTTAAAGGATTGTTCACTATAAGAACTTAACACAATATGACATATAGTCCTCATATAAAAGCATGTATACTTTAAAAAAAAAAACAACGTTTTCTTATTAATTAAGGTATCCCGTATGTATACCGGTATACTTTCTGTGATAATTTTTTGTCATCTGTACGCACAGACTATCGTTAACTTGGCCAAATTGCCGCGAGTTCTGGTCAACACGTATTTCTTTTTACTCTTAATATTATGCAATACCCGAACACAAAAACAGTTTTATGAGATCAATTAAGTCACAAACAACATTTTTTGCAGCGACGCTTTAGAGTTATTAAGCAAATACTTTCTAGGGATCTAGCTCCGATTTCACACACAAAAAACGTTATTACCTAAGTTTAATCTCAAATCCTGAGAATTTACTCAGCTGAGATTTTTCTCAAATTGCATTTCACAAATCAAACTTAGTCATTTCTCAGCTGAGTTGAATTTTTTACTTAGCTGAGTCAAGAATTGTCATTGTCACAAGTGGCCTCTTGTTTTTTTTTTTTTAATTTATTCTCAATAGAAACAAATGTCTGCTTATGTTTTCAACAGAGGAAAATCGGATTAAATTAACAAGAGTCATAAAATGTTAATCAATCATGTAATGTACACTTTGTTATGCTAAGTATAGATGACATATCTATATGATCTTACATAATATATAGCAAACAAAAGAACACATTAAATACATTATGGTTACCTTAAAATCATTAGAAAGTAGAATCACTGCACAATTATTCCATTTAACACAAACAAATGAATTAGTTCCCTTTGTTTACATTTTTGTCAAGGGAGATAACTCCGTCATTATAATGATTTTTTAATGAAAAAAAAATATTTATTAAACCTGCATAAAATATTGCATATATATACGCTGATTATTGAGTGGAATAGATCTAAGATATGAACATTACAGGCAATATAATACTGTATTAATGATGTTAATGACATATTTATATTTGAGATTTGACTTAAGTCTGCTATGGAGGTAACTTAAGTTTTTTCTCAAATTGAGTAAAAAACACGACTAAGATTTGTTTGTGAAATGCAGAAATTTGAGTTTTCTCAAATTTGAGAAAAAACTCAAATATTTGAGAAAAAACTCAGACTTAAGTCTGAGATTTGATTTAAGTTTTTTTTTTGTGAAATCGGAGCCTAGACCCCTCATTTTAGGGGCTAGCCCCTTTTTATTGTATCAAATGAAAGCTCTTAATATTCTGCACGGCTTTTGTTCTATATGTGTTTAGAAAAAAATTACAACTAAAAAGTTATTGAGTGAAGATATAAACAAAACTTAACATTTTTTGAAACATAAATTTCGATGTATGTTTTTAAAAGAAGTATACGTGGGTTAATCAAACATGTTAAACTAGGATGACAACGTCCAAGATGTCTACATTAAAGATTTATAAATTAAAACTAATTGCTACGGATCAACTCGGAGCCTTTGTAGGTACACGAGACCCACTAAAAAAAATTCAAAGGGAAATAACTAAAAACCGGAAGTAGCGACTTCACAATATTTTGTGCTATAGTGAGTTATTGCCATTTCAAATAGACCCGGGAATAAAATCTAATAACAAACAAGTGAGATATTAAAGTTTAGAGAAACGTCTAGAAGAAAAAAAAGAAGAAAAAGTAATAATGAAACATTTCCAATAGAATCAGTACAAGGTCTTCCATGGAAACGGAAGACCTTTATAAACGTTGGGGTGGTGTTACACTTTTCGTTTGTTGTTGAGTTAAAAAAAAGGTGATCTAGTTTTGACTATCACGTAATACCATGGCATGCCAGCTTCAAAGGTCGACTTGATTTCGAGGTAGAAATATCGGTAACTACATTCACTTGATATTAATAACCAAGACTGTTTTCATGAAAAAAAAACCCAAAGTACTGAAGTACTGACGGGAGTTGATTTTATCGATTATTATTTATCTTAAAATCAACGATATGTTATTTTGGTTGGCAAGGCGTTATAATCTCTATTTGAATTATGCACATTTTTATAATATGGTTTCTTGGACCTTTCCGACAATAATTTCAAGAAAACCTCTTATGAATCATGTTGTGTTATTAAAATATATGAATTGATTTTATCAAACTATGTATCGGTATTCGAAATATATCCAAAAGTGTATGGATCCAACAAATAATGAACTCTAGTCTCGCATGGTATTATAACGCAAAGGCATTTGCGCTTGACAAAGAGGGACACCGGTACAAATGTGACATCATGTGACATCATGGACACAGTAAGTGATAAGTTGAAAAAACGGTAATAGCGGAGTCATTGTACATTCAATTACCTCGGGATCGGTTTGACAAACTGAAAGTAGATAGGGATCGGCTTTACCGGACGTGACATTCACTGTTTACCTTTGTGTATGTGAGATGCCAGTGTGTGAAAGGAAATTAAAGCTAGGTGTTAGAGATTACTATGTATATGTTATTCAATCAGGTAGGGATTTGCTTGCCTTGTTACATGTGTAATGCCGTATTTACAGTAAATAATAAGGGATACCTTAAAAACTGCAACGATTAACTGCCAGGGTTTATCTACAACATCAAAGCGTATGGATGTTTTTAAATTTTATAGAAAAAAAGGTTATTCTATTTTGTGTTAACAGGACATTCATTTTAAAACGGAAAGTGAACCTATTATTGAATCACATTGGGGATTTCAGTGAATGTTTAACTCTTATAAGTATAATGCTCGTGGGGTATGCATAATGTTATATAATAATTTTGAGTTTCATATCCACAATTTAAAAAAAAGCTGGGGAAGGTAATCTCCTTGCTGTTGATCTTACCACAGAAGAAACCAGGGTTACTCTTGTTAATATATACAGTACCGATCAGACCCAACCTAACAGAAAGTATACCCCAACTAAACCCTGGGTTTACTTGCTGGGTTTACTCTGGGTTTACTAGAGTGGATCCAGAATAAACCCCAAGTAAAACCAGAGTGGACACAGAGAGTAAACCCCATTCAGAAGTATACCCTGTAAGCAGACGCTACACGTGTATTCGGGATATACAAGGGACAGGAATCACAGGCAGTAGGATGATAAGATAAAATACAGGTCTTCTTTACACTTCAGTGCGTATAGTTGACTTCAAAAGCAGCTTTGAGTAAATCCAAAGTAAACCCCGAGTAAACACAAAGTAAACACCAAGTGGACCCAAATTTTCAAAAAGTAAACCTAAAGTAAACCCAGAAAGTAAACCCGGGGTTTAGTTGGGGTTTACTCTGGTGTTAGGTTGGGTCTGATCGGTACTGTATGGCTTCTTCTTATTACACTCTGTTAGTTATCGTCCTCTCCATTTCTATTTTTGCCTTTTGGTTCCTAACTGTCTCGACCTTGAAAGTAGCAAGACAAGTAGTAGTATGAAAATATTAGAAATATGATTTTAGAATTGGATAATGAGTATTTCATTTTATGTGGAGATTTCAATCTTAATCTCAATCCAGATATAGATACCTACAGCTATGAGTATATAAACAATCCAAAGGCTAGAGAAAAACTTTTAGAAATTATTGATGATTTGCAAATAGTGGATTACTACAGTATCTTAAACCCAGGTAAAAATAAATATATACGTGGAGAAAAAAAACACCTTCAAAGCAAAATCGCCTTGATTATATTTTGATTTCAAATAGTCTGTCTAATATAGTAGACACTTTTGATATTAAATCAGGCTACAGATCTGATCATTCTATTGTTATTTTAGAACTAAAGTTTAACCCTTTCGATAGAGGTAGGGGGCTTTGGAAATTTAATAATAGTTTACTGACTGACATGGTTTTCATTGATAAGGTTAAGGAAACTATAGACAGAGTAAAGAGTCAGTATGCATACAATGCTGATATTCATACATGTTTTAGTAAGGATATAGATGACAGTATACTCCTAGAGGATCTTAATGGAAATAAGGGGTCTTTCTATTTCATATTCATCTTGTAAGAAAAAGGAAAGAGAGAAGATTGAAATCTCCCTAGATAAGGAAGAAACATCGTATCTCAAGAACATATTAATTTTGAACTAATAGAACACAAAAAAATCAAATATTGAAAATTTGAGAAAACATAAACTTCAAGGCCATTTCATAAGATCTCGAGGAAGATGGATCAAGCAGGGAGAAAAACCAACCAACTATTTTCTAAATTTAGATTCTCGGAATTTTCTGAACAAAACTATCAAAAAAAGTAGAACTTGAAGAAGGGGAACTTATACACAAGCAATCGAACATATTGAATCATGTTAAAGAATTCTATGAAAAATTATAAACATGTGCTGATTCAGATTTAATAAATATTAACCTTGAAGAAATTATTAAAGTAGAAATTTCTAAGTTAAAACCAGATATATCAAGCTCGTTAGAAGATGAAAACACTGAAAAAGAAGTTCTTGAGGTTCTAAAAAATATGAAAAATAAAAAATCACCAGGTTCTGATGGTTTTACGGTTGAATTCTTTAAATTCCTTTGGAAGGATCTAAAACATTTCATCTTAAGAGCAATCAACTTTATTTTTCTGAAAAAGGAGCTTTCTATTTCCCAGCGATTGGGAATTCTATCATGTTTACCAAAAGGTGACAAACTAAGACAGTATTTGAAAAACTGGAGACTGAATGTTCTCTATAAAGATGAATAAATTATCGAATAAAGTCTACACTAGATTATATTATATCTGATACACAAACAGGCTTTCTTAAAGGAAGATATATTGGAGAAAATACTAGAAATATTTATGATTTAATGTCTTTCACTTAAAATAAAAACATACCAGGTCTTTTAGTTTTTATGGACTTTGAGAAAGCCTTCGATTCTGTTCCATGGTCCTTTATATAAAAAGCTCTAGAATACTTTGGATTCGGAAATAATATTATAAATTGGATAAAAATTCCCAACAAAGATTTTAATGCTTCTGTTTTACAATGTGGCTTCCTGTCAGAACAGTTCAAAATCCAAAGAGGATGTAGACAGGGGGCCCAGTATTTCCTTACTTATACCTGACATGTGCAGATATTTAGCTATTCTTACAAGTTATAAAACAAACGTTTGATATTAGAGGTACAATTGTCAATGGCAATGAACATAAGCTTTCTCAGTATGCAGATGATACTTCATTTATCTTAGATCGTTCACCAATGTCGCTTTTCGCAGCCCTTGATACTTTAGAATTTTTTTCACACACTTCAGGTTTAAAGATAAATAGCTCTAAAACAAAAATTGTATGGATAGGTTCTAAAAAAAATTCTAACGAAGCTTTTCCCCATTCACGTTGAAAAACTTAAATGGGGCTCCACTTCTTTTAATTTACTTGGAATATAATTTTCTGTTGATTTAGATAAAATAACATCACTAAATTACAACAAACAATTGCCAACAGATTTTTCTTTAATTCAACAATGGAGGAGGAGAATTTTAACTCCCATTGGTTGCATCACAGTTGTTAAAAGTTTGATTATTCCAAAACTTAACCACTTGTTTATTTCACTTCCAAATCCAAAACAAGATGTCTCTCTATATCTTAGAAAGAGCCTGTTTGAATTCATTTGGAATTCAAAGTGTGATAAAGTTAAGAGAGAGATTGTTACTCTTAATTACCTAAAGGGTGGTTTAAAAATGGTGAACATAAATTTTCTAACTTCCTGGCACCTCTTAATTGTTCATGGATTAAGAAATTAACTCAAGGCTACAAACCATGGATGGACTTTTTTTTATCAATAAATGTTATGACTTTGCAAAAAAACTCATTGATTTTGGTGATGATTTTCTATCATGCATGGTTGTTCAAAGAAACAATATTTTTTGGCGAGATGTTTTTATTTCTTGGCTCTGCTTTGCTAAGAAAATGATTAAAATCTCATTAAATACCAATAATGTTTTCAATATTCCTGTGTGGTACAACTGTAATATAAAAATTGCATGTACATATGTATTTTTCAAAGATTAGTATATGAAAGGGGTTAAAATCATTGGAGATCTTTTGAATTAAAATGGAAAAAAAAGAATAGATTTCACTGACATATTCCAATTTTCATAGATACCTCCAATGTTAAATAATAGTGTTATTTGTGCAATATCAAAATATTTGACATATTTGACTATTGATAAGTCTACTTTGAACAGAGAGTGCACTACATTTATGCCATTTTATTATGAGTCTATTTTTTTTAAAGAAAAAGTAACAATGCATATACACATATGTTTAACCTCAAATGATAGTGTACCTATAGCTATCAACAAATGGGATGCTGAGCTATGTGATATTTTGCTAAACGATCCCTGTGTACAGGATGTGTTTAAAATATGTTTTAGAACTACCAATGATTCAACTATTAATTGGTTACAACATAGAATTCTCCATAGAATTCTTCCTGTTAAAGATTATCTTAAGAAAATCAGAATTACTACCTCTGACTGCTGTACTTTTTTTAATGATATGCCTGAAACTATAAAACATGTTTTTGTAACTTGTAATAAAATCCAGCCTCTATGGAATGCACTTTGTATACTTATATATGAGAAATGCAACAAAAATGTTAGTTTTGATGTCTGTAATGTATTATTTGGTGTTTATCCCCTTGGTTGGGAGAACTGCATTCTAAACTTTGTAATCCTATATACAAAGCAATATGTATTTTTATGTTTAAAACAAAATAAGACGCCAATTTTTTTAGGGGCTTTAACATTATTTAAATCAAAGATACAAGACTGAAAGGTATATTTATATTCAGAAATCAGAAATTAATGAATTTGAAAAAGCACGGTCTCATTGGAATGATTTTACTAGTCATCTGGCAGTTTGGAACTAACATTTATACAATAATTCATCAATTTCATATTTCTTATGTTTTTCGTTTTTTGGTTTCTTGATGTTTACTTGTTTTTTGTTTTTTCTTTGGTTTATTTGTTTGTTTTTTTTTTCCCATGGATTGCAGTTTTACTGCTCGGGCATAACTATCAAAAGCAACTACCCTACTCTTTATATTTTATATTGCAATATGGGATGAAAATGAGAGAAGTAAGAGTGTGTATATTTCATAAAATGATTTATATATTTAACCTTTGTTTACAATTAAAAACAAAAAAAAAAACAACAAACAAAAACAAAAACAAAAAAACAAAACAAAACAAAACAAAACAAAAACAAAAAACCTCTAGTCTCATTAATCCAGATGCTCGGCTGTCTCCGTTAATCTTCGATAAGTAAAAGATACCCGGTTACGTGATAGGTTGATGATGCAACCTCTAAATACACAGGTATAGACTGACTCTCTGATTGTCGGAGATGTACGGAGACGATAATTAATTTCGGAGTTGTCTTAACCTATCCGCGTAGAAAAATGAGTATATTGTAACCTAACCTAACAACAAAACCATATGATAAACGTGATGATTTCAATTTGTCCACTGTCAACGTCCCTAACTTATGTAGCAATATTATTTATCTTAAATTTACCAGGGGCACATTTTAATTAAGACAATTTAACTCAATTTGTTGTTACAACACACTTTTTGGTTTATACTTCGCTTTGTACATCAGTTTAGAAACAGTTCAATAAATCAACCGTCCCCTTGCCCATGCGATAAACAAATAAAATCCGATTTGAATGTTTCTTGAACAATTATCATTATTACATAACATTTTCATTTTGAATCCAATTTTATTGCTATCTAAAATGATTCTTTATTGCAACGCTGGTCCATTTACGACATCCGAACCTGCAGTGCATAATGGCAAAAATTACTGCCTGTCTATGCTGCAATGATCTAAATTTCGTGAATACTTTGTACATAATTTGTATATAATCGACAGACACTATCTTATTCAATGCTGTAATACAATATCTGCCTTTTGATTAAGATTGCATTTTTTTAAAGACAGCATGTCATACCGGATGATGTATCAGATATTGAATTTACTAAACTTTTAAATAGGGTAATATTCAGAAAGTAAACTGATTCGTAACAGGGAAACGAACGATATAGGAATACTAATAAAGTCGAGACACAATAGATAGAAAAGCAATTAATGTTAAAGGATGTTTTATATCATTGACAAAGATTGGTTGGAATTTAATATTTTCCCCAAATTACAACATTTTTCCCGATAAGGACATTTTTTTTCCGATATGACAATGGGCAGGTGTAATGGTCAGCAGAGGATACTTACTCTAATTACACTAGGCACCTGATCCTACCATCTATTTGGAGGTTTGTGTTGCTCTGCTTTGAATTTGCATTTATTTATTTTTTAGTTGGTTGGCGGCTGTTTTTGTCATTTTATTTTCAATTCAATAAAAAAGAAACAGAAGACGGGATATACAAGTCGATATAAGTAATGCATATAAAAGGATGTATGTGTCATTTGACATAGCTGGGTTGAAATACGACATTTTAGCACATTTTGTTTTTACAATACAGCTACTTGGTTTATACTTTGTTTTGCTTATCAGTTTACATAGAGTTCAATTATTTGACCCCCTCCTCTTCGGCCAAACAATAGACAAATAAAACCCGATTGGTATGTATTTTGATGACTTTTTACATAATGTGATATATTTCCTTATGCAATTTTAATTAGTACCCGGAAATACCGTATTAAATGTAATATCTATTGTGTAACGCTGATTTATTCACTTCATCCGAATCTACAATGCATTTTGGCAAAAATAGCTGCCAGTCTGATATCTGATATAATTTGAATGCCCTGATTATGTCAATATTTAAGTAAACATTTACAATTATGTCAAATGATGTAAAACATAGTCTGGTTTTAGATTTACAGTGCATTTATTTTTTTTACAGCATGTCTTATCAGATAGTGTATAAGGTATTGTGTTTACTAAACCTTCAAGTTAAACCTTCAATTATTCAACATAAATCCGACTCACAAACTCACGGATCATAGTAAGAAATAAAATACGATATCAAAACAAACAGAATCAAAGAAAGTACCGCGAAATACTAAAAAAAAAATATAAAAAAAAAAATAGGAAACATAAATCAACCAATATAGAAAAGAAAACAAAACGAAGTGGTAGTATCACTGTGTTATCTTGTTTGACCAAAAAGTTAAACTATAGAACAAAAATTCATCGGTGTATATGCACCTGTAATTGACAGGTACATAGTATGCCAACATATCTCAATGGTTTTAGATCGTTCGTCACAACAGTTCAGTTTCAGTGCATTGACTTTTTAAAGATAAGAGCATTAACGTTGTTATAATGTAATATAGAAACTTTAAAAACATATGTTTATTAACCTTACATTGCTTTAAAACCAGTTAGAACATATGAATGGAAAAATATAGGTAAGATAAGTAAGATAAAATAAATATATAAACTGTGTGGATACACGAGGACAAATTGTCGAGGATTCCCCTATATTGATATATTTGCATGATTTTGCAGTTCATTTACCACATAAAGAATGCCGATCTATTTAAACTTTTTATTTCTCTAATGTGTTTTGAAGTTAAACAATACATTAACTCACCATAAGCATGCGATAGCATAGCAAGTCCGAGAAACACACACAATGAGTCCATTCTTTTACGTACTTGGCAAACAGGAAATACATAGAATATAATAAAATGTAATCAGAACGGTTTAGAAGTAGTTCATGTAAATCATTTCAGACGGCATGCACACAGAGCACTTTCAGATTTCGTGTTACAAATTATGCTAACAGATAGGTCAAGTAACAAGTTTTTGAATTAAGCTGTGTCGGTGTGTAAAGGATCGTCGAAACAAGGAAATATAACAACAACATATATTTAATCGCGACGCTATCGATATGCGTATTGATAAAAGGAAGTTAATGATTTTATGCAGGCCTACAAAAACAAGAAAAGTGAACTGAAATTTTAAATGTGTCTTTACCAGAGTTCCTATTGTGTTCGTGAACTAGCGGGGTAATTCGCCCTTATTGAGGATGACTTTTTCTCAATTCTCACCATTAATCTAGGCTACTCCTACCACTAGTTACTACTTACTTCAACCCTTGCTTTCTTTTGTTCTTCTTTTTCCGTCTGAACGTCTGTTCTCCTCAAGCTTCTATACTAAATCTCTTAAACAATATCTCAGCGCTTTCTTACATAACATTGGGTCATTTAACTCATCAGGAAGATAAACAGCAGTCTAGAGAAGTCCATTTCAGTATTCTCCGATACCATTTTTTTTAAATAATGCTCAATCTTTAACCATAATATTGCATTCGATGTTGTACACAAAAGAAATTATTGAATATGTGAAATAAATAAACAAAAACAGAAACAAATTATCGTTTCCTCTTTCTCTCTCTCTCTCTCACTCTCTCTCTCTCTCTCTCTCTCTTAATATTTTCTTTTCTTTATTCTAGTTATAATAGGCAAAAAGCGTGTGGTAAAAAGCAAGTGGATAGCAAGCAGATCTTATGCGCAGGTCACGCAATTGCATTTTCAAGGATACATTATCTGTAGCTTATAGTTATCATTGAGTTTAATCTTGTCTGCTCTCATGCACGTGTGCAATCCTGATTTGAAAGAAAAATATCAAAAGGAATGTGCGTGTCTTAGTAGGGGGGAGGGGGGGGGGTTGCAAGGTTGTGTTACCTCATATGTACTTTGCTAAGACTATATGTTAGATAAATACCAATAAACAGAATCAAATTGCAGTGAATGAGTCTACATTTAATAGATTTTGAAATTAAAAAAAGATAAAAAAAATAAAGTCTTAAAGTGTATTAATTTGTTAATTCATAAGTATATAATTTCTTTTTTTCTATTGCGTGTTAAGACTAATTAATTATTAAATATCAAGTTTACTTTAAAATCATCACCTCAATATAAATTCCATCTTTATCGTCAAGCAAAAGTCTGCAATACTTAAAAAGAAAACAAATGGAATCAATCCAGTGTCAATTTGCGAGCAAACATTTGTATCGTCATGTCTGCACTACACAATATGTTTTTTTAGATTAGGAGTGTATTGTAGAAAAACTGAGTTTGATTGCTATGATTTGGAACCATTTTATTAAAACATTTTCTAATAATAACAAAACTCAAAATGTCTAAGATACCATCAAATATAAGGGCGTTTAACATATGTTCTCTTAATTCTACAAGCCTATGTACTGTCTTCTTGGCGACGGCGTATATAGAAATAACCACTCTGATATCAATCGATTGTCTGAGTCTCAAAATTGTTCTACATTTAGAGAGGGGTACAGTTTTGAAACAATTTAAGTATAATCAATAAAATGAAAAACAAAATACTTTTAAAGAAAACATTTTGGAATTCTGTTCTTAATCATCTTAAAGCATTGAATGTATTAGTTAGAGTATATAAAAGGAACCCCTTTTATTAATTTTTTAACGTGCGCGTCCTCATGGACAATAGGCCAATTTGGCCAAAAAAGCTTCTGCAAAAAAAGACTTAATTTGTTAAACCTAGATACCCCTCCTATTAATTGCATTCCATTAACAAACGGTTAGTGTCATTCACCTTTTCAACGCAAACGCTTCGAAACCAGCCACTTTTTAACACACACACACACAAATAATAAATAAATCTGAAAAAATTGTTCTGAAAATTTAAGTAAACGGGAATAAGTGGAATAATTCAGAACTGGTTGGGAACTCCAATCAAGTAAAATATGTAACGTCGTGATCGAGCGGCATCAGACCTGAACAATTCAAAAGAATAATTGAATAAATTATCGGGATTTTAATGATCATAGTTGACGTATAGAAAAAAAACCCCAGGAAATTATATCTTTTTTTTAGAATTTAAGAATATCTTCTATTTAACGGAAGACCTTGATAACTGAACTATCTTTCGCTTACACATTTATTCAACAACATATTGCCGACACGGTCTTCCATATGCAGGTCAGCGGGAAGTAAAGCACTACTTCTCACTATAGTGTTTAAAATATAATGACACAAAAGGAAATCTCAAAAACAGAGTATATAGCATGTACCAAATCGCTTGTTTTTGTCCAAAATATATTTATATCAAATTTTTCATTGTTTATTGTAAATTATTAATAGAAAAATTCAGCTAAGGCGACTTAACATTATTGCACTGTAAACGTGATCAGGAAGCTGAATTGCAATAAAAACCTGCGATACCCCAGGTAAATACACGTTTCTTTTTTATTCACAATTTTACTTTATGTGAGTGATACACGTATAAGGAAAATTTGTTCATTGACGTTTTAATCCCTATTACCCAGATATAAGTGATTTTTTAAATCACGTAAGTATATCATTTTGTTAAACACAGCCATTAGGGTACAATGCCTGCTTTCAAAGCTTACATTCAAGTATCATTGTTAATTAACCCTTGTCCTTAAGTAATTATATATTGCCTTGGTATTTTCTCGACGTACTTGCTTTTTTATATTGTTTCTCAGTAGTGTTTTCTTTATGAACATCACTATAATGGCAGTGAATGAAAAACGGATTTGAAATTGGAATTAAAAATAACGTTAATATTAAGCCCAAGACCTTTCTATTCGCATTTTGTTTGCAGTTTCATAGGTATAAACAATTATATTTCTTCATTTTTTTCTTGCAAATATATTATTGAATTAATTAATTTAACATTTTTTTATAAATTCGGTTGAACATGAAAATGCATAGACATTATACAATTTAATAAAAAGCTAACCCTATAACACAATAAAGTACAAACTATCATTTAAGCATATTACATGTACAAAGTTATAAAAAGAAATGTAGCCTTTCGTTTAGAGAATAATTACGAACACATATTAATATAAAGAAAATTAAATATATCGAACTTTAATCTGTAATTTTTGATCTCTTGAAACAAAAACTTTATATCATCGAAATTTAGGAATACAGGAATACGTCTAAAACAACAATTCTGTAATTCTTAACAATGATATTTTTAGAAAAATGTAATAAATACATGTATTAGCGATAACAATTGTAAACAGCTTTTCCATGTGGTCGGTTAAGTTTGTGGTAGCCGATTGTACACTCTGTAATTGGTTAGTCGGTTTGAATATTTAAAAAAATGAAATATGACATTATTTAATGAAAACTTCTACATTATAAAATTATGAACGTTTGTGAGTTGACATTATTTGACATCACGAAGAGCTGTGAATTAGATATTTGATTACATCCATGTTCAAAGGGATTTTGGCCAGATTGTTAAATGTGTTGTTTGTTGTGAGAATTGTGTAAACAGACCGACACCGACTCAACTGTTCGTGAATGATAATGAAATTGAAAATCATTACTATGTACTGTTTTGTCAATCTCGAATTTCAGTGTCGTTAACCTTGGCGGTCCCTTGACATCTAAAACATAGATTTTTTTCAAAAGATAAATACATGGTTAACTTGTAAAATGCTAATTCTGCTTCATGGAACTGAATTACTTGGCACATTTAAATTTTCATTTTTGTTTTCAGTCAGAAAAATCGAAAACCAAACGTTAATTCTTATAAATCACGGCTAAAAATGAAGTATAATTCTCAAATATCGCTGTTTTTACTAGAACAAAAAAATTTAACGAACGTGCTGGTTTGATAAGTAACAAAGTAGTCTGAACTTGGGACAATAACTTTAAAAAATGTGTTCTTATTGCTTTATGCATATTCTTGTTATTACATTTTCAAATTTTATTGAATATTAATTATATAAATTATTTATTCATGTGCCAGCACATAAACATGTCTTTTGTTTAATTCTTTATTAACATCAATTAATTACAGTTCATTTGATCATAAGCAGTATCATAAGATTCAGTTGTCTTGAATTCTCCGAGTTCCTGGTAGTTACTTGCAGTAGTTTCGTTGGTATACACGTTGAAACCATCATTTGTTCGTGCTTTTTCAGAAATATCGGATTGGTGCATCATCAGTTGTTTTGCTTTTGCCGTGGAATTTCTAATTCTAATAGTGGAAATCATTTAAATCATATTACAATATACCTTAGAGATGTTGTAGACAAAAAACCATCGGATTTTAGACAATCAGTAGTGCTGCCTTACCGTTTCACTACAAAGTATGCAATTGTTATTGCATTGAAAAAGAGTGAGATGCAAAATGCACTTAGAATACCACTAAACTCAGACTTCCAGTTTCTTTCATGTATTGCCATTGTTGATACTGAAAGAAAAAACAAATTTTAGTGAAAAAAAATAATTCTATAATATAGTTGTAAATATAATGTGCATTTCAGAATATTTTTTTTTCGTTGCATGCCTGTTTGACATATTCATACTGTTTTCGTATATCGTACTTCTTAACTTTTATTTAAAGATTAATTTAAAAAATACCAACCTTTTAGACAGTCAAGTCCTTGCCATCCATTTTTGCATCCTTCTTTGCAATACCCAGACATAGGATGACAGTCACGTGATTTTTTGCAAAACGCACTGCATTCCTCTTTACAGTCTAAACCATAATATCCAAATTCACAAACTACAAAATTAGAAGATGATAAAATATAAACGAAGAAGTTGGTTTGAGAATAAAGCTAAGGTTTGAGAATAAAGCTCAGTTAACAGTTTTGCTCAGTGACTTGATGTGGAAAATATTTAAATTCCGTATTTTTATAAACATAAACATGTTTTTACACCTTTTAAAATAATGATGCAGGTCTTTTGCATATACATATGCATTTTATATTTTTATATTTTATGTCACATCCCCTTTTTAATCAAAGTACTGAGGCACTGACGGGAGTTGATTTTATCGATTATTATCAATTTTAAAATCAACAATACGTTGTTTCGCATTGTAAGTGGTTTCTAATCTGTATTTGAATTACGCAATTTTTTTTAATATAATTCTCGTACTTTTCCGTCAAGAATTTTGGGAAAACCCCATGCATATGAATGATGTTGTGTAATATTTAAAGGTAGAATGAATTCCATCAAAATATGTCAAGTATCAGTAATCGAAATATTTCTAAATATTGTACACAAGTCTGGATCCAAGCCACATTGAACTTTAGTCTCGTTCAACCAGACGCTCGGCTCTCCGACTACTAAGAGAGACTCTTGTCGGAGACTTACGGAGACAGCCAATTAAGCGTCTAGTGGAACGAGATTATATAGAACTCGGGCGTAGGAATACATACGACTACAAAAATATCTAAATTGTTCGTACTAAATCTGACTATTTTCAAGGTATTTATAAATAAATTTGTTTCCTTGAAAAACAATGTTTCAGCATATATAACACCAAGTTTATCTATTATTTTCAAGGTCTAAGTTTTGTCAGTGGTGATGATTTGTGCTGAGGTCCAAACACTGTTTCACTTTCGGTTTGCCAGAGTAACTGCATAGGAGAGTTGATTAAAATCAACTCCAAAAAAGCGTTTGATTTTCGTCGAAATCATTTTATAAATCAAATTGCACAAATTCAATCCATAGTTTATTTTTTGAATCAGAAGAGATGATGACGTATTGTATTACTGTGCAATGTATCATTTGATATTCTTAAAAATAGTATTATATGTATTTATTGTCAACATACTTATATTTATTGCAGTACTTGTTTTTTTACATCAGATATATACCTTCTTTACAATAATTTCCTTTGTATCCAGCATCGCAGCCATTCAAGCAAGAACCATTTACATGGGAACAACGCATAGCATTACGACAGTGTCCACATCTATTCGCACACCCTTGCCCAAACATATTATTGTCACACACTGTTGTAAAGGATATTTTTAGATTTATTCATGTAAACAGCGATGTTGAATATTAAGTTATCTACACCAAACACGTTTGTATGGTGTTCAATTCACCAGCAAAAGGTTATTTTATGTTTAGTATTTATAAGACTATTATTTAGTTTTCTTGCATACAAATTATCAAGAAAAACATTATAACCTTCATTACAGTAGTCTCCCATCCAACCTTGATGACATCCTGAGTCACAAGATCCATTCACATTGTTACAACCTTTGCATGTACTGTTACATTTTTTAGTACAGTCAATTCCAAAATATTCTTCAGCACAAGCTATACGAAAGAGACACTTGATTAAATTTAAGAATATTGCTCATAAAATATTTCAAAAACTATGGTATATAATACTATGATATAACTTTTCACAAGATGGGTAAATTTAGTTTGTTACGCACGATTTTTACACAAGTCCCCTTGATAACCAGCATCACATCCAGTCAAACATGTCCCGTTGATATTCGAACACTGGTTTATGTCACGACAGTGTCCACATTTTTCTTTGCAATTGTAACCAAACGATCTTCTGTCACATGCTATCAATTTAGAAAACCTGGTCTCGCTCCGTAAATGATGGTTATAAAAAAAAATAATGACTTTTTAATAAACCTATGCACATATCTATGATTGAACTTAACACTCACGTGTTATACACAAGGCCCCTTGATAACCTGCATCGCATCCAGTCAAACATGTCCCGTTGATATTAGAACACTGGCTTACGTCAAGACATTGTCCACATATTTTACTGCATTCGGAGCCAAACGACCCTTTGTCACAAGCTGTCAATAGAATATTAAAACTGATATTTGATCAATTCTACATTTTAAACTCATAAGTGCATCTACAGATTGCTATTAATGTTGCTGTCAAATGCTTTGAGCAATAAGTATTGACACATAATTTCGACAATTTCTACGTACTATGACAGTGTGTGTTGGTTTAATACTGACATGAGTCGTTTTCTTCTATTCTTTTTTAAATTTCTTTGAACAGCAATCTAGAATTACCTTTTTTTTATCTTGTTAGATTTATTTGAATAACACTTTAGCAATACTAAAGAAAACATTGATACTATTAGAGATATGTACCGCGTGGTTAGATAAGGAGAATCTTAGTGACACTGATTTTACTTTTTTAATTTGAATACCCAGGTTTACAAATATGGCAAGTTTACAAGCCTTTGTCTTTGTCTTTGTCAGCTGTAATAAATAGCTGAATGTTGTTGTTAGTTGATACATAACCTTTTTCACAGCGGAAACCTTTAAAACCACTTTTACATCGCTCGCAGGTTCCCGTCTCTCTTTGGCAGTACTGACAGTCAACGTCTGGACAGGGGAAGGTATTGTTGGAACCATAACATCCCGTGACAGGGCATCCTATAACAAATGTAAAACTGATAAGTACATGTTACTAGACGCGATATCACTGAAAGCAACGACGAGTTCTTTATATAAAGTTTTTATAAGGTGATATCAAAGAGAGAAAATAAAATGTCCACAGTAAACAAAAAAGCATAAACTTGACACAAAACATATTTAGACTCTTTAAAACATACATATTTACAATTTATACCTTAAAACAAAAACAAAAGAAGAACTAAAAAAAAAATAAGTAAACATAAACCACATTTTTGTTTTGAAAGCATAGTGGGTTAAACAAGAGATCGGAGTATTAAGAAGTATAAATTACATATCAACAGAAAGCGAATGAAGTCTACGTAAACATTAAAAAAATATATACGCAAAACCTGGCTGGGATTATATCAGTCTTAATCTTTAACAATTGGTAAACACTTTTCATTCTAACGTAGAGCCACATGGAAAGATATCTTAGAAGTTTTTAAGGTTTAAAATATTTCAAAATAATCCAAAATTGAACCCGATATCGACGATTTAATTTTATTCAAACTAGATTAGGGAAGTGTTTGAGAATTTTTGTGTTTAAGTCGAAAAAATATCAGGGTTTTTTTCTTAATTAAGGTCTGGTTGAAGCAAAAACCCTCTCCTTCTATTGTCCCATAGTGCCCAATTTAAAATATAAAGTTTTGCAAAGTGTAGTTGATGAAGGATGTACCTCACATTTAGATTAAAGGGAATCAGAAAAACATTGTTCAAAGGGATTTTGTTTCCCTTTTTAGTGTTTACAAAGCTTCAGTAAGGCGTTCCTAATGGTCGACTTAACTTTTAGAGTCATTCGTCGATTTTCAAGATAGAGCTAACAAGTATTTGCGATGTAAACAAGGTTCATGCCACACTTTAGTTTATGTCTGTTCGATATATCTATAAAAGTTCTTTTTCAATCTAAATTTTTTATCAGCTAATTCATCTTGAACATAAAAAACAGTCCCCAGTGTTTGTCACATCCATTTAGGTCTAAACATCGTATTTTTATTTTTAATCAAAAACAGGCCTAAGCTTTGTTGACATAGAAACAAAAATATGAAGAAAAAAACTCTATTTCGTTTATAACTCGACGTCTTACCCTCAAATGTTGCGTTGATTATTATCACAGGGGCCAAACCCGTTTTAACATATTAATTTCAATGTAACCATAAATAACGAAAGGGGTCGAACTCTGACCCAAATAAAAAACTACCAGCCCGCTTCAAAAACCTTATAAATCTATTAATTTTTAAAACATTCGCAATATGCATGTATTTTTCGGAAAAGGAATGCTGAGATACACTCATGCCGAATTTCAAGTTGATGGGTCTTAAAATAGAGGAGATATACGTCATTATTCTCTCGAAGTCGCCAGTTTATTTTTACTCATGACATTAGATAGTGTATCTCAGACATTACTTTTCCAAAAATTACATTCATATTGCGAGTGATTTAAAAATTAATAGATTTATTAGGCTTTTGAAGCGAGCTGGTAGTTTTTATTTGGGTCAGAGTTCGATCCCTTTCTTTATTTATGGTTACATTGAAATTAATGTTAAAACGGGCTTGGCCCCTGTGATTATTATTACTGAAGCAGTGTAAACATGAGCAATTGAAAATAAATCTTGCAAAAAATCGTGGCCATGCCCCTTTAAGGAATTGTCGTCAATGAGAAAAACAATAAAACAATGGTGCTATATTAAGAAATCCAAGATTCATCGATATCATGCCAATTGGTTCTAAAAGATAATCGGATTTTTTAAACTTACCGTAAACTTCTAATTCACAAATGTCATTATAAGCGTATTGAGAGTAATAGCTAGGGTAGGTAGCTCCTGGTCGTCTCTCGTTGTAGAAGATGACGTACTGTCCATGTACAGGACAGGTTGTTGTGAATACAGCAGGTATAGTGTCCAGTGTAAAGTTGTCGTCCTTGTAACAAAGTGTTCCATGTAATCTATCTGTAGTATTGGACACATACACCGAAAAACCGAGAAATCTTGATGTATATTTATTATGACGATCTAAACAAAATAAATCAATGAACTTATACATTTAATAAAGTCTAAAATATGTCATAAGTCTTCATGTTTGCCGGTTGTTGTTTTTTTTTTTTTATTTATTTTTTTTTATGTCCAGATTAAATTAAAACAAAGAGAGAAAAAAATTATCTCCTGAGGCTGAAGAATACGGTTTGAAATAGTTTTTGGATTTCAAACGAAAAACAGGTTAATATATACATGTTTTTTTTTTAACTTGAAATTTAATTATGTTCACTCCTTTCGAAATGTATGTTCTTTATTTAAAAATCGATAAACTTTCAAAGAGAATATTCTTTTTGTGTTCCGATTAGTCTGAAAATATTGTATATTATATGATAAAAAGATTATTCTATATTAATGAGTATCTTTATAATGGTGTTTTATTTTATTTTAAATAATACACGTACTAAAAATATCATCTATTAAATTGTAAATTGTGAATAAAGGTAGCCAATGTATGCCATTGTTGACGTAAAGAAATTTAGTGACCGGAATAACATGCTACATTCAGAAATAGATAATTAGCTTCCTGTGTTTTATTCGAAAAGACAATACCTGAGTTCAGGTTTCTCTCAAGAGGTTCAATAATCCCACTACGTCCCCATCAACTCGTGTTTTTCACACAGACAACGAATGGATGAATAGTGTTTTGAAAGATATTTTTTTTTAAATAACAATAAATAAAACTTTAGGCATAGAACAGTTAAAACTAGATGCCCATGGACCACATCGTTCACTTGAGCAAAATTAGCCTTTAAAAAATCAGATTTATGGACTCATATACATAATATCTAGAGAAACACAGGGTGTAATAGAATAGATCATGTATAATAAAATATATATAGATGTATATATGGAAAAATATTTTTCTCGAGATATTCATATGTGAAACAGACTCTTTGGTAACTTAAAGATTTTATAAAAAACATATAACATATTAAACTTTGCAGTTCTCAAGAAGACCTTAAACAACTGTTTATATATGTTTGAATTTGTAAACCCACTTGGAACGTCTTAATTGGCCCAAGAGTTATCCAAAGGCCTACGTCAACTAAGAATCAACAATATCTCAAAATGCTTGCATAGAATTAGATGTAATACCATATATTATTATCATTTCTTTTTGACAATAATTTTAAAACTTTGACCTGTAATGTGGTCCCTCTCTCATAACTTTGGAAAGCTTATCTTAGGTTGCTTTCTCACAAAATACAGCTTCCCTAACGAACTGTTTTTTAAAGATATATTTTAAAAGATATTTCTCAGAAAAAAAAACTCCCATTGTGGCCCACACGGACTATGATTTGACCAAACTTAAATCTACACTACCTGACGACGCTTCCACACAAGACAAAGGCTTTCTTGTCATTTAATTTCGAAAAGAAGGACATAATATAGTTTCCCCTCGAATTAAAAATCTAAACCCGCATTGTGGCACAACCCTACCCGCGAGTATCATGATGTGAATAATTTCGTATTTACAATACCTGGGAATGCTTTTGCGAAAATCTTCGATTATTCAGCAAAATGTTTTTAAGAAAATTGTGAAATATTTTTCTCTGTATATTCCTATATAAAAATTTGAACCCCTATTATGGCCTCATCCTACCCTTAGGAATTATGATTTGAACAAACTTAAATTTACAATACCTGACGTTGTTTCCACACCAGTTTTAGCTTCTCTGGCCAATTTCTTTGTAGGAAAATATTCAAAACATATTTCTCTATATATTTCCATGTAAACCCTTCGCCCCAATTATGACCCCTTAGGGTCATAATTTAAATACTCTGGGAAGAAGATTTTTATAGACTGTTCTCTATATTTCCTATGTAATAATTAAAAAAACCCAATGTAGCCCCATCCTACCCTACCCTATTTGAACAAACCTAAACTAC
This sequence comes from Magallana gigas, assembly GCF_963853765.1. Lineage (NCBI taxonomy): Eukaryota > Metazoa > Mollusca > Bivalvia > Ostreida > Ostreidae > Magallana > Magallana gigas. Next base: position 69,510,249 of record NC_088853.1, on the reverse strand, counting down.
ACTTATTGATGATGCTTCCACACAAGTTTTAGCAGTTTTGAACAATTGCCTTTTGAGCAGAACGTTTTTTTTTCAGAGATGCTAACAAATTTTCATTAATTTTTGATTATATCAAAGGACATGGTCCTTGATTGTAACAAACTTTCATTCCCTTTACCTTAGATTGATTTGTATTTAGTTTGATTTAAATTGTACCACTGGTTCAAAAGAAGTAAAAATTGTAAAACGTTTTCAGATAGACAGACAGTCGGACGGCATGCCAAAAAGTGATCAGAATAGTTCACTTAAGCTTTTAGCCCAGGTGAGTTAAAAACACAACAAGCTAAACATATAAATGGAGATGTAAAAAATGAGTAGTTAGACAACGGTGTTAATCCCCCTTTCTCTCCCCCCCCCCCCTCCCCACCACACACGCACTTAGCCATTAATATGGATTATGATGATTAATGGCAGTTTTGCTCTCCTTCTCCGTATTAATGCACTGTTGCAACCACTATTGAAATAAAACCACTATTGAAATAAATTATTTCAATAGTGGTTGGGAATATATTTCATTAGAAAAATCACTTTGCAACCACTATTGAAATAAAACAACTATTGAAATAAATTATTTCAATACTGATTGGGAATGTATTTCATTTGAAGAATTAATTTACAACCACTTTTGAAATACAACCACTATTAAAGTAAAATATTTAAATAGTGTTCCGGGATGTATTCCATTTTGAAAATCAATTTACAGGCACTGTTGAAGTACAACTACAATTAAAATTATTTTTTTCAATCGTAGCTTAGAATGAATTTCTTTATTAATATTTCTTTTAAAATTTACATTTGTTTCTTTAGATTTCTCTTTCTACAAACATATCATGTCCTATGATATTATTGTGAACACCTTGTAAAATGCCCGAACTATTATTCAAACCCCCTGTATATTGAATAATTATTTATTGATAAATATTATTATAAATATCACTATTACTATAAATTATTTCAATAGGGGTTGGGGGTGTACTTCACTACGACCACTATTAAAATAAATTATTTCAATAGTGGTTAAGGATGCAATTCATTTCAACCAGTATTGAAATAATTTATTTCAATAGTGGTTGGGGATACCTTTCATTTCAAACAGTGAAGTACACCCCCAACCCCTATTGAAATAATTTATATTAATAGTGATATTTATAATAATATTTATCAATAAATAATTATTCAATATACAGGGGGTTTGAATAATAGTTCGGGCATTTTACAAGGTGTTCACAATAATATCATAGGACATGGGTGATGATGCATTTCAGTTTTATGTCTATTATTATGTCTGTTTGTAACACTTTCCATTCTGCTAGGGGAGTTTCTTAAGAAAAGAAGTATATCTTATGAGATGATAAATTCCTTTATTTATGATTATGATGTTCTTTGATATACCTCTATATGGTCGTGTTTCCCATACCACCTGTCATCTGGAACCAAACGTGTTATACACAGTCGGAATTATAGGCATTAAAATAACATCCTACCACTATTGAAATATTTATTTCAATAATGGTTGTAATGAACCGCATCCTTAACCACATTTGAAATAAATTATTTCAATAGTGGTTGTAATGAATTGCTTACCTAACCACTATTGAAATAATTTATTTCAATAGTGGTTATAATGAAACGCATACCCAACCACTTTTGAAATAATTGTTTTCATTCAATATTGGTCTTAATGAAGTACATCCCCAACCATTATCGAAATTATTTATCTTAATAGTGATATTCATTATTACATAAATCTATAATGATATATTAGCTACAAATAATTTTTTTAACATGCAGGGGTTTTTGAATAGAAGTTCTGGCAATTTACAACGTTGTCTTCTAGTACAAATAATTTACAATTTCCATAAAACATGATAGATCTATAGAAAGATAAAGGTAAAGAAAAAATGTGTAAACAATTTTATATGTTAATCTGCGAAGATTGGTTATTTCTGCACAACAGTGAAAATCCTAAAATAAGTACATTTATATCATAGTCTTTACTATTACCGTAAAATATGCAAGTCTTTAGTACCTTAATTGTGTATTTGAAATTGTTCGTTAGATAAAAACAAATGTATATGCATGTTTATCTGCGAGAATCGGTTATTTACTTCTACACAGCAGTGAAAATTGAAAACATAATTGTGTATTTGATATTATTCGTTAGATTTCTTGCATTTCAAAATAGTTTGCAAATATGATATACAACTTCTTTCTTTCCAAATGTGTTACATAATAGTGATTACATAGTAATGATTATAAGTAATGCATTCCCATCTACGATTAAAAAAAATAATTTAATAGTAGTTGAACTTTAATGTGTCTGTAAAGTAGTTTTTTTTATCATGAAATACATTCCCACCTCTATAAAAATCATTACTTCAATAGTGGTTGCAAGGTGATTTTTCTAATAAAATACATTCCCAACCACTATTGAAATAATTTATTTTAATAGTGGTTTTATTTCAATAGTGGTTGCAACAATGCATTTATTCATTTATTTTTCTTCATTCATTAATTAATTCATTTATTGATCTTTTTATTTATCATTGGTTCATTTATTCAGTCGTTCGTTCATTCATTCATTTATGCTTTCATTCGTTCAAACATTCATTTGTTTTTGTTTTGTTTTTTTAATATTAATTTTAAAGGTCCATTATTTTATCCATCAAATTTGTTTAGATGGGTCTGCACCATTCAAAAATGATGCTACTTACCTGTAACAATATTTATTGATAGTGATATGATTAAAATACAAACTTATCATTATTTACTTTTTTGCATTCTTTATATTACATATGATGCCATCAATGACGACACCTAAAGAAAATATCATTAGGACGCAGTCGTTAGTATTAAATGAATGAAACAACATACACTACAAGAATACTGTAAAATGTAACGGACACTGAAGGTGGGTTTTTTTTTTCAAATACCTAAATTCAATGTAATGCATTTTCAATGGTTCAGACAAGAAACTTCTTAGTCAGGAAAAGCTAACTTTCTCTGTATAGCTACATGAAGATCGCATAGATAAATGTTGTAGGAAAAATACTTATAAAATACTTTTGCGGCTAATAACATTTCATTTACATATCTTAAAGGGACTTGGACACGATTTGACTTAACATTTTCCAATTCTTTTCCATTTCCAATGTTTATACTAATAAATGTGGAAGTTTATAATGCTATGTCAACATTTGAAAGTCAAATATCAAGTTATAAGCATGTTACAGAGTTCATAATTCTTTGTTTTGTAAACAAAGCTCGAATATTATCATTTTTACATACGTGTTGTATTGGTGTAAGTTTCAATCAAATGTATCTTTCTTTTGTGGATAATATTATTTATGAAGATACTGAATTAATTTGAATTGTTTTTACATGTCATTTTGTCTACGAAATGGTAATTCACTACATTACATTTTTGTAAACAAGTATACGACTCGAGCTTTGTTTACATACATGTAACAACCAATTCTTACCTCTGTATCTCGCTCGTAACTTGACTTTAAAATTCAATAGTTTGGTCAATCATTTAAAATGCACCAGTTAACCATTTTATACATAAAAAATAAAAATAAAATTGTTGATCTCAAATCGTGTCCAAGTCCTTTTAAATAGAATACGGTTTTAATTTTAGCTAGCAAATAACAAAATTAAGTGATATTCAGAACTAAAAACATCGTATTCTTATTTGGATTAACAATACATATTACTAAATACTTGTACTATTCATATATCTTGATAATGTTTTAAATTGGTATGCTCTATTTATTGCTTTTTCTATACAATAACAGCGTGTCCATCATCTTTATATCATTTTGCATTGATTTTTAAAAAGAACTAGAGTGGTATTCCGTTTGTTTATAAATAAATGTTAGGGTTAAACTAAAATGTTGGCATTTTATACGATTTACTATATTAACTTTTTTTTAACTGCAATATCTCTGCAATGCGTTCTACGATTTACTATACTAACTTCCTGTTTAACTCATTTTTGGACCTACATTGCAAAATTGAGATTTCCGGAAAAGGTCATTTTTAAACTGCAATATCTCAGCAATGCGTTGTGCGATTTTATAAAGGTTTTTAGTTTTGTATTCAGTGCTAAAAAGTTTACAAAACGTATATGCTTTTAAATTCCCAAATTTAAAATTTTTGAATCACTTCCGGTGACGACTGGAGGTGACGAACGACTTGCTCATATTAAAATTTGATCAGTTTAAAACATATTCTGTTGGGGGAAAATTGTAAATATTTTTATTAAAAAAAAATATCTTTAAACCTGTTTTAGAAAAAGAGCGGACAAAATCACATTTTACAAAAAGAAAAGCGAACATAACGGCCATCCGGTAGAGAAGTCTTGAACAAAAATGTACGTGATAAAAAAAATTTCGTTTTCAAAACAATAGGGTCTTCCGTTGGAAACATATGACCTTAAATATGCAATAAAATAGAAGCGGTTCTTCCTTCAATTTTTTTTTCGAATGAATCAACTGTAATTGACGTTGATGAAAAATTGTGTAAAATATTAAAGAAATAATTAAAAAGAATAGGAGAGGGTCATAACCCTTGAACAAGATGAAATTAAATTCAAATAAAGAATACGTTTTGATTTTGTAAACTCGTAAACACAGAAGTTATACACATTGAGTAAAATATGATTATTTATTAAGGTAAACAAATTACGTACCCCAAGGTTTATTCTCTGTCCTATAGTAAATAGTAATGTTGTGGATGCTGTGCATACTGGTCAGGTTCACCCACCAGGTGGCGTTTTGTTTCTCATTTTCTGATATAACACATTGACTTCCACCCCAGGACAAGTCTGATTTAAGTCCGTCAACTCCATTACTGGCGTCAGATATTGCGACACCCGGATTCCATTGGTATTCTTGGAATGCTGGTTTGTTTTGTGCAACATTAACTGTTTAGGCAGAAGATAAATAATAGACACGAATGTACAAAAGCTATAATAAGCAATGTTCTTTAAAGAAATAAAGTAAAAGATAGAACTTTCTGACATTAATTTGCTTACAATGTAAATACCTCCAAATAACTTTTGAATTCTTTTATCAATTTGCAAAGAAAGTATAAAAGTCTATATATTGTATCACAAAAATTTATTCACTCATTATTGAATTTTTTCTGTTGTAAAAGCTACAAGTTTGTACTAACGTTTAGACGACACTCTACTAGTTTGGAGAAAATGTTGAAACCTTGTCGTTACAAGAACTGATGACGTAATACGCGAAGAATTTAGGTGATTCCTCTAGTTCACGTACACGTACCCGTACACGTTTGAAATCCTAACCTCTCTATTTTTAAGGTTAATTTTTTTTTTGATATTTTCTATCTATACAGCTGTAGTTTGTTTGCCGACAATTAAATAAACAAAACTTTACAATTTATTTACAGTTTATTTTGGAAATTACCGTTCAATAAATAGTGTTAATTCAGAATAAATGAGAAAAGTAGATTCGGCAAAAATTGTATTGATGCCGGTATCAAAGAAACTGTTCGACCAATCAGAAGCGCCAATAGTTTATTAAACTAAAAATATTAAATGATTCGACTTTCGCAAGGGTAATTGTTACGTCATCAAAGATGCAATTCACCTTTTTCCTCAAAATCTGGAAAGCTTATTTTTACATGCTCATTCATTTGACATCAGAAAATGGGATTAGCCTTTTTATTTTAGGAACACATGATGATTTAATCTGTTATTCACATAAACATAACATCAACAATTTAATGAATTGTATACCTAATCAAAAGCTATTAAGGTCTTTCGTTTTCAATGGACGACCTTATCGTTTTCGTACAGTTTCTGTTTAAATTTTGTTCACGCGATTTCTCAGAAACTATTCGGCCGACTTTGACCATTTTTTCACAGATGATTGCCAGAGGTCATAATTCTGAAAGTTTTTTTTTTGAAATTTTAAAATCGTCACTTCCGGTACCACGTCACTTCCGGTACCAAGATACGGCCGAATTTCTATTTTTTACGACCTATTTTGTGCAGAGGTGATCTCAGAAACTATTAGAGATATGAATACGAAATTTTCAGGATAGGTAGTCTATAGTTTGAAGTTGTGCACTATTATGTTGTTTTACGCCATTGGCGCCATTTCCTGGAGCTCGTCTAGGCACGAAAATTGGGTACGAATTTTCATTCAAAATTTTTATACGTTTTGATGTGTATCTTTTTCTCAGTTGATATTTTGTTACAAATAATATAACGAAAGTTAAAGAAAATCAAACAATCTATCCAACGAAATCAAGAAAATAGGGGCTGGCCCCTTTATTTAGTGGCCAAGACACTCGTAAACTCTATTACGAATAACTTGAACATTATAAAAATGTTGTAATGCATTATAGAAGCAAAGTTGTTGATCGTAACAATATCCATCAGAAATAATCATAATCACGCCCATTTATTACGTTATTAGGGATTTCAAGGGGTCAAAGTACTGAAATTTTGACGCCATATATCTAAAGAAGGAGACATATTTTATAAGACAATGCAGAAGAAAAAAAAAGTTTGCATTGATGATTTTGATTGATTTTCTCTAATCAAAATACCAATGTCTATCCCCATTAAGAGTCTAGAGGGCTGGCCCATGTAATATTCAATCATTTGTATTTCAAAAATGAACAACAATTGTAATACTAAAAAGGTAGTATTCCTAAGAGCTTTTTAGCGAAATCAAGAAAAAGGGGCTGACCCCTTTATATAGGGGCCAAGACACTCGTAAACTCTAATGCATTATAGAAGCACAATTGTTGATCCTAACAATATTTATCAGCAAAAATCATTGTCATGCCCACTAATTACAGAGCTAGGGATTTTTTGGGGGTAAAGTACTTGAACTTTGACGCAATATATCTTAAAAAAAGAGACGTATTTTGTCGGGCAATGTAGAAGAGAAAAAGTCTATATTGATGATTTTAATCGATTCCACTTATCAAAACATCAGTGTCTATCCCCATTAAGTTTCTAGAGGGCTGGCCCTTAAAATGTTTAATCATTTGTATCTCAAAAACAAACAACAATTTTAGATACGTGTAAGAACAAAAATGTTAGTATTCGTGAGACCTTTTTAATGAACCAAAAAAGGGAATGACCCCTAAAAGTAAGGGCCAATATACTCGTTAAGTCTTTTACACACACCTTAAGAACGTTCAAGATTTTTTAATGCATTATAGAAACAAAGTTGTTGATCGTAACATTATCAGTTTGTAAAACCCATTGCAACACCCATTGATGACGTAATTAGGAATTTTAGGGGACTATATTTTTGATTCTTTAATGTGCTGTATGTGAAAAAGCAAAACACTTTGTTAAGCATTTTAAAGGATATTGACAATCGTATACATTATCTGAAAGGGAGGGGTTGAGGGGGGAATTCTGAAATTTCATTAAGATTTTAATCGTATTGCTAAAAAATTGAACGGAAGACCTACTTGTTACTCGTAACGAGATCGCATCTAGCTATAACGTACATTTACAATAGGGTACACCATAAGTCACCAAAAGTTGTACTTAAATATAAAGACTACATGAAATGTACATTACGATGGTTGATTAAAAAGTACCGAAACAACCAATATACCATTCTTTCCAAGTTACGGGTATAATTTAAAGATATATGTGGCGTATTTGTTCATGCTAAGAAATATTTAATTGATTTATTTATTTAAATAAGTTATATAAAGATATATCTTCACAAAAAAATTACGCCGTTTATATCATTCGGGATAAAAACACATGAAAACAAATAAATAATTCTTAAAATAATTATGGAGTCGATCGTAAATCCAGCATTTGAATAAACCCCGTCTTAAATTGGTCACGTGATACCACGCTCGGTCTATTACAACAACAATAGCGACGACAAGAAGGATAGTTATAAGGAATAAGGAATCATTCTTTGAGTATTATGAGGTTATAATTTTGGTCGGGGCGTGATCAAATCCAATAAAGCCCGAAGGGTTTTATGATAGATTTGATCACGCCCCGACCGAAATTATCACCTCATAATATTCAAAGAATGATTCCTTATTACTTATATTTATATAATTTTAGGCCATTGTACGATTAAATCTTTAAATATAAATAAGAAAACCCCGCCGGCGCCTCAATTTGGCGTCATTTGTATTATGGGTTATATAGTACAAAATCGATACGTAGTGTTATCACAGACAAAGACACTGAAAATGTAAATATATACTATTAAGTTTGACAGATTTGACAAAAAAAACAAAAAGAGACAGACTGACAAGGATAGGAACAAAGGGAAGATTGTCATCGGAGACCATGTAGAATGATGTAATAGGAATTAAAGCCGAATTAAACTTCAGTTTATCATGAAGTTGTAGGGGTTTTGCTAGTCAGGTTTGTACGTACTCCATATGTTCCATGTCTTTACTTTATAAGTTATAAACCACAAGAATAGGAATTTTTTTAATAAAGAATAAATAAACACTCTCAGTACATGCATCCCTCAGGGAGAGGGGGTATTCACCCATTTTACCTATTCTCTTTTGAGAAGTGGACAGGCATAGACCACACGTGGATGTAGGCTATGCCTGTCCACTTCTCAAAAGAGAATATCATTTTACCGTGGCGTTGATGATGAAATATACTACACATAATAAGCAGTTTATATCACTCTATATTAATAAATAACGGAAAAATAATGCTTCAGGTATCATCTGATATAAGAATTATCTAATTTTATATATGAAAAAGTGATTTGTATTTGTTAACAGACTGTTCTTCCATCGTGTTTTCAATGCTAGGTTTTCCCGCAATCATGTGCAGTGGCGTTACAAATGGCGGATCACATAAATATTCATCAGACGTGTAGCAAAGTTTAGAGACAAATAACTAAAGAGAAAGAACATGTTTTACGGGGTTAGAGTTTATGAAACGTCTAATTATGAGAAGCACGATGTATATTTTAACTCACACTCATGTCAAAAATTATACTCCAAATACGCTACATATACCCTTAACATTGGCATCGACATTTACCAATAACAAATAATTAAACAAAGTACTAGACACAATCTCGTTGCGAGCAACGAGTGGGTCTTCCGTCCGATTTTTGAATAGATTAGATTAAACTTATCACTTCAAAGATAAAATCGTAGATCTAAGCGAAAAATAGTAAAAAAAAAATTGCGGCAATCGGGGCTTGAACCCGGGTCACCTGGGCCATTTCCATGACTCTATCGACTGAGCTACTCAGACTCTCGCTTCAAAACTTTGACGCTTAATTTCTTGAGAAAACCTGAATTACCTGAAAGCACCTTGTTGCGAGTAACAAGTGGGTCTTTCGTTTGATTTTGAATTGATGGGGTTCAATTAAACTGTTGACATTTGGTACGATTTACTATCATATTAACTTCTTTTAAACTAATTTTTCAACCTACACTGTGAAATGCAGATTTCCGGAAAACGTCATTTTTAAACTTCAATATCTCTGCAATGCGTTGTCTGATTTTAAAACGGTTTTCAGTTTTGTATTCAGTACAAAAATGTCAACAAAACGCATATGCTTTAAATTCCAAAAATGGAAATATTAGAATCACTTCCGGTGACGACCGGAAGTGACGGACGACCTGCTCATATTAAAATTTGATAAGTTTAAAACATATTCTGATGGAAACAAAAATTGTAGATTTGATTTAAAAAAAATTTAAAACACAATTTTCCAAAAATGCTGTTTAAGCAGACCGGAAGTGACGGACGATCGTAGTTTTACCTGTTGGCCCTAGAAATTCAAAAATCTATCATTCCTGAAACTTTCAATTTTCTATCTTTAATCGTTTTTGCGAAAAAGGGAGGACAAGATCACTTTTTACAAAAAGAAAAACAAATATAACGGCCGACCGGAAGTGACGTCATCAACAAAAATGTACATGATAAAAGACCTTGATATTTTGTATTATTCGTGAAATTTTCATAAAAATCCATTGAAGCATATTTGAGATATTTGAGTTTTAAGAAAAATGTTAAGAAAAAAAAGAATAATAATAGTGAAAAATAGAGAAAAAGAAACCTAACAAAAACAATAGGGTCTTCCGTTGGAAACGGAAGACCCTAATTAATAGAAAATAGTAAGTGTTAAGTTTTTATTCAATTTATAAGACCCATTAATGTATAATTATTTCCCCTTCGGCTTTCACGGTGGGTAAACGGTGAGCACACTTTGAGAGAACGGTAAGCGAACGCTGAACATAATTAAATGCACGCTTATGAACGGTGAACGATGAGCGAACGCTGAGCGCAAACGAAGCGCAAAGTGAACGCTAAACGCACGGTGAACAATATGTGAACGCTTTGTGAATGCAAGATGAATGGTTTATTCGAAATGCTTCGATAGTTATCCTTACATTGTATTTCGTTAGTAATCAGGTGCTGTATCGTGAAAGTTGATAAAACAATCATATCCTACCCAATATTCTACAAATAATATTTATCCTATCTTTCAAAATAACATTTAAGTTTAGGAAAAAGAGTTATATAAGACAAAATTTAACAATAATAATTTTATCGACGAATAATCGAATATTAAGGTAATAACAAACATGTCCAATTAATACATAAAACCGAAAACAAACTAGACCTGTTTTGTCTTCAACAAAAAGGAAGGGCTTTTCGACAGCCCTTATAATTCTTTGTTTAATTTTTTTTATTTCCTCTCAAAATATTATTAAAATGTTAGTATTATTTTAGTATATCAAAAATAAGGACAAATATCATAAACATATACCAACACGTTAACATTTAAGAAATTAAATGCCCAAAGAAAGACAACCGCAGAATTTTTTATACAACTATCTTTTGTTTTATATTTTATATATTAAAAATTCATATATAAAAAAGTACTCATTTAAGATACAAGAGTTTTGGTTTGCCGGTTTGCCTTTAGCTCTCATGCTAATCTTTCATTGAGCAAAGCGAGATATTTCTTGAAATTTAATATTTTTTGAATTGTAATACAGTTATCATTTTCAGGCTCTTAAAACCCCAATAAGGAGTCAAAAATGGTCCCTCGGACCATAATTTTTAAATTATACTCTTTATTTTGAACTATTAAACGAAAAGATTTTGAAAATCGGATGAGTAATAAAAAAGTTACAGCTAAAGGGCTGTTTTTAATACTGACCCCTACAGATCCCTTATTTTTCAGAATATTTTCAGATCTGCGCATTAGGTCCCTTATTGTAAATACAAAATATAAAAATATTTGCTTGAAAACTGTTTGAGAAAACGTTACACGCGTGAATTAAATCTAACATAGAAACTCCCATAGACGATTTTCATCGGCTCATAAAATCGGAAGTACTCAGTACTATTCCATGAAACTTAGAATATATCCTAATTTTTCTTATCTAAACAATACCTATGCGTCTTATAACATTCCTAAGCTTTTCTGGGGGTTTTGTTCTTTCATACCCCCTTTTCTCAAGTTTGAGGCCGTAAATCTCAAAACTGATTAGAGATAAAAACTCGCCGCCACTAAACTTTTTATACATCTGGATAAGATGAATCTTATTCTAAAATTTCAACGAATTTTTTCAAGAAGTGACAACAATATATTGATTCTTTTAATTTATAGCATTTTGCTTTTGTAAACCGAGTACCGGAACCATAAGTCCAATTGATTACATACGCGTGTCATAAAGAAATGCTCTTAGACTATTGCATCATTGTTTTAATATGTCTTTCCGTTTTCAAAACATCGCTGACGGAAATCTGTCGAGAATAAGTAAAAATAATAATAAAAAAGAACAAAAACAACCGACCGAAAGGCGAAAAGCCCTAATAAGCGATTACATTTTTGTTTTCATTAGATATATATCAAATAAAGCAGATAAAGAACATTTATAGTTAGAACAAACATTTAAGTCATTTTAATTTCCTAATCATATATTCGTTTGGCGATAAAAGAAATGACAATTCGTGATATTAATGATAAACATGTATCATAGTTACTCTATAATTGTTTTTTTTTAATATTCGCTCTTATTGATAAATCGTATTGATTTTAGGTTAATCAATAAATTAACACGCATTTTAGTCAGCTTACATTTCTTTAGCTGATCTTTGCAGTTCATTTTTTTTAATTATAACTTTGTCTAAAATTATATGACTGTGTAGAATCGTTTGTTGATTGAATTCTTCTGTTTTTAAACGCTTGAAGTCTTTAAATAAAGCAATAAGTATTATAAGTGTAGTAATTTATCGCTGTATTGTGTAACCTCTATTTTCACAGTAACTGCATACTTACGCCATTTTTGGATTGACAAAAATTTGGCTCGCATAAGTATTCTTAACCATTTTATTAATATATACTATTATATATAAATAATGTTTGTTTGGGAGGGTGTTATTTGACAAATGTCCAAGGAATGTCTTAATTTTAAAAAAAAACACGTTACTGCATTTATTTCGATTATTCATTTGCATTATATTTTTTTTCAAACACATATTAAATGACTTCTTTATAGGAATGACGTAAAAAACGTACAGCTGTATTGATTATTGTAGTTATTAAAGAAAACACAACAAAAAACGAACCTGCACTTGAATGTTTATATAAATTATGTGGATCAAATTCTGATTGAAATGATATTTAATGTGTAATATAAGTTTTCTTCCAACTTAAAGTGCGTGTTCTTTTCTCATTTTCTTGTGAATTGCTATGACCTTTTCTTTCATAATGGAGTCCTGAATGAAAACGAATGAAAACGGATTGAACAAAAAAGCGAACGCTGAACGAAGGATGAACACAAGGTGAACGCTTTGTGAACGCAGAGTGAGCGCACGGTGAGCGCACGATTAGCTCGTTGTGAACGGTGAGCGCGAACAGAGCGGATGTGAGAGCGCAAGTAAACGCATGGTGAGCGCAAGAAAATGGGAAAGTAGAACGTTTCAGGGTCAATCAATATCAATCAATCAATGATCTGAGAGTATGTATTGATAATTAATAAAATTTCAAATGTATTGATAATTAATAAAATTTCAAACATAAGTATTGTAATATAAATTTATGAAGCATTGTATAAGGGCTTTGAACAGCCATATGTCATTTATATTTTAGAACTTACAAAAACAATAACTATCAAAGGACACAATTAGGTAATTTACTTACCATAAGCTTGCACTAAAGCAAAAAGTTGGAAGCACCAAAGTGATAACGACATATTTTTCATTAACCGAGTGGCCAGAAATAAAAGCGTAGCCGCTTAACCAGAAATATATCGAGTCCTCTGAAAGATCAGAAGCAAATTAATGTTTATATATGCACACATATTCTAGATTACAACGGATATCATATTTCTTGTTTCAAATTGTTATAGATCGGTGTATATTCTCACAAAGTATAGCAAATGTGTTTATTATAAATGAAGAACAAAGGACTCAACACAATAACGACATCACTGTGATCGGGAAGCTAAACTGTTATCGAGAGCCTCTTGACATTAGTTAATATCAAGTTTCTTTTTCCTGACATCTGGGCAATTTCAATGATCCAAGGAAATAAACAAATTACTAACACGTACCTTATACCCGAATGAAATGACCTTTATTATGTGTCAAAATCTCCTTTTACTCCTTGTTCTCCCTTACACGTAATGAATGCAGTCTCGAATCCTAGCTAGTGACTCTTATGCCGTTCTAAAAGGCGATATAAGCTTACACGAGTATCATGAAGGGACATGTCGACTTTACATTTTAGTGCATTTCTTACTCAATACTGGATTAGCAAATCAAATTCATTTTCCATACTCTTGAAAAAATATCTGATATGTGTTGTTATGCATCAATGAAATGATATAAATAAATAAAGTGGAATTCGAGAATTCGATCTGCCAAGCTTTTTGGTTCTGTGTATTACTGTTAAGCGCAAATGATATACACCACACCATAATTTTCTTTACATATTCTTCTTAGTATGGGTAATTGTAACCACTGTTCCCTATATTAACTTTGGAATACTAGATGGTTATATTAATCGTTCTATATTTTCCCAACATTTCGAAAACTTACTAGTTTCTTTGGTATAATTCATTTCTTTAACTTTGTTAGGATTTCAATGTTAATGTATATCATTATTGTATCTATTTCTTAGCTTAAGCATATTTTACAACAATGATTTGTATCTTTTACGTCACATTTTGAAGTTTTTTTGTCTTCTTGTTTAAAGTAACATTAATTTACTTTATATAGTTGATATATATTTTATATTTATCATTAAATACATATGTAGTTGCAAAGTAATCTGTTACAATATTTTTTTTCGAAAATGATAGCATCATTTGCAAGGAAATCGTCTTTTAAAATGAAATTAAGTGGCGTCTGAAACAAAAGTGAATTCTGCGTTTGATAGTTGCTCAGAAATATTTGAAAAAAAATGTTCCATATCTCACGGTAATGAAATATTTTTATTTAATAGGAAGATGACGTTTGATAGGTACAAAAATGAACATCAAGACATCGCATACCTAAAAAGAAATTAGTGAGTTAAAATTTCAAGCATCTGCATAATGTGGCAGATATATGCTACAGACAGAATAAACAGACACACACACAGTCACACAGACATCTCCGGATATGTGGGTATATACTAACTAAAAGAGTTCTCCTAATTGAAATACATGTTATGACTCTCTTGCATAATTTCAGTGTTGATAAAGAGGAAATTATAAATTCATTTAATAAAAGCACATAAGAGGATATCAGACAATTAATCTTGCCAACAATCGAATTTTATCATTTCCACGTAAAGTTGTGAACATAACGGAGGAACTGTCTCTGTAATCGAATTGCATTTCCTGGTCCCTGGTTCCTCACAAATATATTCATTAGATATAAGCACACTAAAAGATTACAAATTATGATAACTGGCGAGCGACCAATCTCGTCTATAATCGCGTTTGATAGTGGAATTGTTTATGTAATGATTTTATTTCCTGGTCTCTTTGTTTGCCACAAAATGTATCCAGTTTTTGTGTTAGTTGTAGATTTTGTGTTTTCCCATGGCTATGGTGAGCTAGATCAGTAACATTGTATATAAGGTTCAACTTAATCTTACTGTAATTAAAGTCGGTTTAAGTAAGATATTTTTAAAGTAGTTTTTTTTGTTTTGTTTTGAACATATATTATTGATTAAACAAAAGGATCAGAAACAAGTTCTAACAAATTACAAGTTCCTCTCCTTTAAAATAATGATATGATGGTTATTAATACTGGTGCCAAACTTTTTCATCTAAAATGTACAACTGGATCATCAGATCAATTAAAAGGCTAGAAATTTACAAAATATATAAAAATTAAAAGATCTTGCTCTTGTTGCAGCATACGATTAAACAAACAAAAGAAAAATGAGTAATCAATGTTGAACTGTTGTCCTAGGTGTTTAATTACTGTGGCGGTTTTTTGTAATTGGATTTATAAAAATAGTAGTCTAATTTCATTTGAAGGACATCATACCAACATAAACATCCATACAAATGTTGAAATCAATTATTAAAACCATAACGAAAAAAAAAATGAAACTGAACTAAGGACGAAATGACTGACAACCTACCCTCTCTCACATTCCGCAGTCTCACAGTTCAAGGGAAAAGAAAAATATGACAATAACGAACTGTCAACCATCTCAAAAATCCATTAAATGAAATACAAACTCAAAGTAGAGTAACAGGGACCTCTAAAAAGATAGAGGTAGGATCAGGTGCCATGAAGGAGTGAGCATCCTCTGCTGACCGATTCCACCCACCATGTGCTCTTTGTCATAATCGGTAAAAATACGAAAGAGTCCGTTGACAATTAGGTGATAAATTATGGTCTAACAATTAGTATGAAAACACGCCAGTCAGCATGTGTATTGCTGATAAGGTCGTTGTATCGACCATAGAAAAGATGACTTCAAACGAGAGTGCTAATAGTCCAGTTTTATCAACTTGTTTCTTTGTTTAAGGGCAAATCAATAATTTTTCCTTTAACATATAACGTTGCTTTATACAAACCAGCATACCAACAATACCCTTTGATTGGCGGTTGACGCCAGTAACGCTGTGGACGGACGTAAATCAAACCTGAGTTATTACGGAGGTCAATGTGCTGTATCATATAGTAAACAAACTGCCACCTGGTGGGTGAACCTGAACAGCATTCACAGCATCCATCACATTATCATCTACTTCAACCCTTTGGTATAGTTACAATAACACACAATATGTAAGGTTAATTTCAGATACATATATATTCTCTGTGATTTTAGTTGCAACGACATTCTTTACATGAGTAGGTCCTGTATATCACGTGTCCTTTGAACAGTCAATTAAATAAGTGTTTTGAATAAGTATATCTTTTTTTTACCACATTAAGTAGTGGGGT
Source organism: Magallana gigas (assembly GCF_963853765.1). Taxonomy (NCBI): domain Eukaryota; kingdom Metazoa; phylum Mollusca; class Bivalvia; order Ostreida; family Ostreidae; genus Magallana; species Magallana gigas. Next base: position 69,493,790 of record NC_088853.1, on the reverse strand, counting down.
TTTATATTTAATGAAACATGTCACAATATATGGCTTCTTCTTTCTACACTTTGTTAGTTATTTCTGTTTTCGTCTTTTTGTTCCTAACAGTCTCGACCTTGAAAGTAGCAAGACAAAGATATACTTGGAAAAGGTATTTATAAAAAAAAGTAATTAAAGCCCTTACCTTCATGTGGACAGTATTTACATGTTTGTCTAGATTACATATGTGTACCATATCATATCAGCAGAATTACTCATTATTTTTCAGAATAAACTATTTATACGTATGTGTACATATTGTGTGTAGTAAACTTCTTTGCAAAATACTTAATTTAGATGAAAAAACTTAAAGTTATATTTCAAATAGGTAGAGCTTAATCAGGATGGAAACCTGTATGTAAATATACTTTTAAAATCCCATGATCATTTGGTCAAAAACTCGGTTTTTTTAGACCACTTGCAATAGTAAATATGTAGTAGGTTGCTGCTGAATCATCGGTTATATTTAAATCTGTTTTTCAAAGGTTACACGTGCTAATAAGTCTATGGTAGGTTGGTGCTGAAACATCAATGGAATCGAATGTTAGGATTCATTTGATGCGTATCTTCTCTTTTTCTGTTCTTCCATGTTTCTTTTTTCTTTGGAACATACGAGTGTTGTCCAAAAAGTATAATAATGTTTAAGTATAAAAGTCATAGCAATGTACATTTCTATATTAGAGTTATCATTATATACACAATGTCTATACAGGCTGCACGGCCCAGTCCGACGTTGAGTTATGATGCCGTTTCTATAACGTCCTGGTCAATCGCATGCTTAATAAAATATTGCTAGTGTCACTTGTAGATATGTAAACTTGAACTATTTCGATGTTTTTCCCGTGTCATCCATCATTTGTTTCGTTTGTATCGATGTTATACCTCAGTCGAAATTGAATTTTATGATGGCGCGCTGTTCCGTGCAATATGCCGACGTAGCTTTCTTTGGCGTTTTTAAAGACATGTTCTTGCCGAATATCTTATAAAAGTTCTCGGCTTCAAATGACGTATGAAAATAGCGTAGACCACACAGACTACATCACAACAGAAGCTTCAGATGTTTTGATATGTTTTATCAAAATTGTAAATATTTATATCTAATTAAAGACTCAATTTCAAAGTTTGGACAATTTTTACACTGGATCGTGCGTTCTTTACGCGACTATTGGTACATTAAAATTTAAATTTAATTATATGGAAAACATTCAAAATTTAACCCTTTAAGTCTGATTTGAAATTTTATGACAAACATTTCAATATACAATATGTATGTATAAACCCTTTAAATTGACAAAAACGCGATTGTCCACGAACTTCTTGTACAACCCTCGTATTTTTCGTTGTTTTCTGGTAAATTGATTCAACTCGTTTGAAGCAATGTAGATATGTCCCTCTGTTTAGCACACTGTTTATGGAATTGAAAAAAACACACCAGATTTTCAAATGAAGTGTATATTCGATTATTCCACACTAAATACACCATTGACATGTTTGTATCCTAAATATACGTTTTAAGCCTATCCCTATTTAATATTTATTATATTTTAAATAAAGTAGCTTGATGGTCGTGACAATTGTTTTAATACATTGACGTCCTTGAAAAGGAGACATTTAAATTAAAATATAGAAAAATACCTAAGTTGTAATGGTAAAATGCATGCATTTTTTTGTTTTAGAATAACAGTTTATAGCTATACTATTTATATCTTTAGGTACATCTGATGGATAATCTGTTGACCACCCATACTCCTTAACGTTTGACTGAATACAACTTCAAAAGATGTTTAACCATTATTATGGTTTACGTTTTAATTTATTACCGAATGGCGTGGCTGTAATTCTAAGAGCATTTACATAGTTTTATCCAATTCCTCTCCATTATAAATGTACGCCATTCACGTACTTATTATGGGCTAGATAAGCTTGAATCGATACGATGATTCAATATGTATTAATATTATTCATTTGTCTGAGCAATAAAGGAAAAAAATCTTCAACTAATCAGCCCAAGGATCACAGTTTTGAGATAGCGAGATATTGTCCTTATTACAAGAACTGCACAGCAAAGATGGTAAATTAATCTCTGAATTTTGCATGCAAAACAGAGCGCAATCACAATAATGTTATACAAAACGTTTGATTTATTTATTTACGCGTAAAATTATGTGTAAAATATATCTTAACTTTGCTTTATTTCTATTGTTCAATAATCGAAATTTACTTCTCTGAATATATGTGTGTATAGACATGCGGAGAGTCTTTCTGAGGCATAGTCATGTATATGGCATTTCTCTAGTTCTGGCTAGTGGGTTAAACTTTTAGCGCGGTTGATAGAGTGCTCGCATTCCAAAGAACCCGGATTCTAACCCCAGCAGAGGCAAAGTTTGTCCCTGTTACATAATCCTTGATGTTTAGTGCATATATTTAGAAAAGAACGATTCATGCATTTTTATTGAAAGAAAAGAACGGTTTATAACATATTTTATATCATGATCACATGGTGAAAACGCAATTTTATATGCAATTAAATACAATGTGAAACGATGCTGTTGACAACGCGTAGCCAACTACAAGTTAAGATTTATTGAGTCATTGACTTAATCCATTCTTCCACTGCCTACAGCAATCAAAGGGTAATCACAATTTATTGCATGTTTATAATGAAAATTTATCGATGTACCACTTTAAATAAATAACGAATATAAAAATCAAAACATAACCAATGCTGAATGCTACATATGTCTCATTTCTAAATTGCTCCATCATTGTATTTAAAGGGACACTTCTCGTTTAGTATCAGCACATCTATTACCGTAATGCTTCTTAAAATAATAGCAGAATATGTTTTTGTCCCTTTCCAACTGCTGATTTGTATCACAATGTCATACAATGAATTCAGTGGTCTCAAAGTTCATTTGATAGTCACTACAATCACTCCCGTCATTGGTGAGGCTCGCCTAGCCATACTGCTGAGGGTACATGTGATGAAGGATGTTTCACAAAAAGGTGTTATTATGTTGCTTTAATGTTGACTGAAAAAAGAAATATAACACTTGTTTACATACTGGCTTCATTCAAACAATACTTTACAGAAAAAAATACAGTAACAAAACTCATATTTCCGACTGTCTGCAGGATATCTCATTGCCATTTCAAGATTAAAAACAAGTGAAAAGCTGTCAATGTGAGAGCTAACCGGGTTTTCTTTTATGTGAATTGTATCCATAATCCATGTCAACCCGTATCCAATAAAATGGTGTACCCTTGATGCAATATTTCTAAAGTTCAAAACTTGTTTTTTTGTTGTGGTTTTTTTGATAAATTATCAGAAATCAAACTCCTAGCAATATGCACACCTCTGATATATGTACAATTGATCTGCAAAAGAACAACTTCCTATCTTGAAAACTGTAGGAGGAGTTATCCGTACAATGAGGGTACCCTTTTGGCAGCCGCCCGCCCGCCCGCCCACCCGCCATTTTCACCATTTTAATAACCGAATTTTTTCGTTGGAAAACCCGGTTAAGTAGGAAGAAAAAAGGAAACATACATATTTGAATATCATTAGCTTTAAAAGAAGAAAAATCTTCATACCTGATTAAAATTAAGCATTGCCAGTGGTGAAGCAGGTGCTCGTCTCCATACAACAGAGCTGACCGTTAACGTCTGAACAGAGAGCAGGACTAGGTCATAATACAACGTTGGTTAGTTGTTTTTAAGTGCTTACTATTTATTATAAATAAAGAAAAAAAAAGATAATGCAAATAAAGTTAATTTGTACTACAATTAAGTTTTATTGTTCTTACATATGGTAAATCATCTGTCGACGGGCGTGGAAATGGTACCAGTATCTACTACAATGATATTTTGGGTGCTTACTTTTTATATGGTTATTGATTTATAAAATAACAAAAACAAAACTTTTTCAAGTAAGGAGTTTTTGTGACATTTTGTATAAAAAAAAATTGCACAAAGTTATTTTTTTTCAATCTTAATTAATTAATATATTTATTTATTATTATTTCTTTCGAAGACGAGGTCGGGATATAATTTTTGCGTTTAACGACAATGTTTATGTACTCTAAATAATCGAATCTATCAGACAAAACATGCTATTTAAACTCAATTTTAATGTTTTCTTCGGAAATGCCATCTGAAAACACATGATTAATTTTTAAAAAATGATAAATACGTCCACACCTGTTGTTCTTCTACACATCTTGGTCTTGTTCCTAAGCTTAATACTTTAAGTACTCACGATTAATTAAAATATATTGACATTATCAATGGAAAGCAAAAACTTTGAACGCTTTAAAATAATAAAAAAGAAAAATGATGTGCGTTTGCGTTTTATATTGATGTATGCATAATAATAAATTATAAACGTATGATAAATAACAACAGTTAATATCACCTACATCTATAAAAAAATTGTTGATTTTTAATTGATGATTGAGATTAGAAATTACGCTCGTCGACAGGAAATTATATAACAATTTATACAAGTAATGCAACAGTCGCTGATTTGACAAGTCATAGTTTCCTTACATCGTCGGTTGTTGCAAAGCAAGTTGACTAAAGTTACATTTAAACATTGTAAATACTTTTTCATTTTAATGATCACAAAATGCTGGAATAACAAAAACACCCTCCACCCTAAAGAAAATAATAAATGATTAACAACAAAAAAATGAAACAAGATAATATATGAAAAAAGGACCCCCCCCCCCCCCACTATAAAAAAACACACAAATAAACACATCAAAACAACCCCGCAAAACATTGTTATGTTGAATTTTAAAAGTTTTAATAATTGTTTTAAACGTTTAAATTAAGCAACATACTCTTTATTCGTTCAATCTGCAGATAGCTGCATTTTTCTTCTTCTAAATTTTAGGTATTTATAAATCAATCTTCTTACTTCAACTCCCAACACACTTCTTAAATCAAATATAAAGGAATTAAACAATCAATATAAATCAAAACAATCTAATGGCTTGATTTCGATTCACCACAGTGTCTTCCAGGAAGCTATGAAGCAATCGTCTGTATGGTCTTAAATATATTTAGTGAAATAACATCTGCTATATTTTCATTTTTAGTTTAGAATTATCTTCATATCATTTACGCGGGTATGTTAAGGCAACTCCGAGTTTCATGGCCGTCAAAATTATGATCAATTTAAAAAGTGTTTATTTTTATGAAAACAGTGCGGAATATTAATACCAAGTGAATGTTTTCACCAAGATTTTATTTTTCTACTTCGGAATCGATCTTTGAAGCTGCCGTACCATGGTATCACGTGACAGTTAAAAATAGATCACTTTTTTACCTTAAGAAAAAATCAAAAAGTGTAACACTACCCCGAAGTTCATTTGTATGTTTGCTACAATAATTCGATCGGCAATTAGTTCATGTTTATTAGTATTACTGTTAGAATCCTATTGTTAATCGCATAAAATAAATATTGTAAATATTTATCGGAAATCCTCTCACCTTCTATAATTTCATTGAAAATACTACGTATTTTTCGTTTAAAACAACGAAGCACAGGATTCTAGCAGCACTTTTCAAGTAGTTTAGGTCATATACCGTTGATATTTACCAAAGTCATATTTCATAATATCCGGGGTAGTGTTACACTTTTGTCTTTTTTTGTACACACTGACAGACGAAAGGCTGGTCAAGCCATATAAATGTCGATCTGCTTACCTTATAAAACTCGCTGAATAAACAAAATATCCATGCCTGTATTATCCTGATTATATCCTATCTGACACTCATCTAAATCTTAGGCATCTGTATTGAAAAAGTCTTATTTCGTCATTGTTTACACTGCATTCCGATGATTTGTCTCCCGACATGATCTTCGCTATTAAACTTGCTTGTGACGTCATCAATGATAATTATACGTAATAGAGAGAAATCGAAGATATATTCAGTCAGAAGAGTTTCTAGTGATATTTTATGCCTGTAGTTTTTTAAATTTAAACCAGAGATAAAGTTAAAATCGACAAGTTTCTGAGTAAAATATGACATCATGCTGCTTATTGTGACGTCATATTGATCAGAGGAATTTGATCGCTGAGAGTAACCTTATCATACCCGCGTATTAGTCCAGTCATTCTAGCCAAAATATGACCAAACCTCAAACTAATTGCAACAGAATGTGCTTCTAGTTTTCCAAGCTGGTTTTGGCGAACTGTTGAACATAAAAAAAATCGAGAATGTTTGGATGAAGGGAAATTGTTAATTTGGGGTGAAAACCTTGATTTTTGGTGAAAAATCTCTGAAAACTGGTAATTTGCCGTGACTCAAAAAAACAAAAATAGCAACTCGCATAATTTTTAATGAAGTTAATAGATATTATTACAGTAATGATTTATTTAAACGTTGATGAACTGAAAAGATCAGGAAATTGAAAATTTTGGGTGAACACTGGATTTTGATGAAAAATCGCCGAAAACTGGAAATTTGTTGTAACTAAAAAACGAAAATAGCAACGTACATAATTTTTTAATCAAGTCAATAGATCTTATAACAATGATAAAAAAAATTAAACTATGATGATTTTTGAAGTATAGAAAGTGATAATTTTGGGTGAAAATGTTAGTATTTTTGATAAAAACTGGGAATTTATGTTTTCTTAATAAAGATTTAATTATATCATGAGTCTTCAAATTAATTTTATATATATGTTAAGTCTTTAGATGGATCAAATAATGACCAATTCGTAAATTCAATAGATCTTATAACAACAATAAAAAACGATTGACCGGTATGATACTTTTTTTCAAACCAAAATATTTACTTTAAATGATAACAAAACCATGGAATTGTTTTACCGAAACCCCTTAATTATGCTTATTATGTTTTTGCGTATTCTACATAAATCTTTAGAAGTTGATTGTCACTTAATCGTCCATGTCAACTGTTTTGCTAGAATTTGTACAACCAGTTCCTTTACATTCGCCACAAGCTACTGAACATTCAAGTCCGTTTTTTCTACAAGTACATCTTTTAGTGTCACAGTTTGTCTTACAATTGCATCGAATAATGACCAGCAATTTAGAGGGAGCTGCGTCCATTGTACACTTAACTGGAACAAGGTTTCCATTAGCGACTTTCCAACCCCATTCACACGGATTTAGATTGTCCTTGTTCATCCATATTTCATCTGAAGATAAGCCCTTTGGCTATGAAATGACGCCGCATTTGATGTTGGCGGCAAAGTATGAATTTGTTTGTCAATACTCTTGCAGCAAACTTCCTGTAGCGAAGAACATTCAGTCCTTCATATGGAGCACCATTATATAAAGAGGAAATAATGTTTTCACCAGCAGAAATAACATCATCCTTTGCGTTAGCATTGCATAGTAACTGTGCCTGAGTCTTGAGGAAGTCATGTTCTCCAAATTTCTTTAGGGTCGCTGCCTTACTGACACCGAACATTCTTGAAGTTGTGTCACAACAACTGATAGCATGAATTAAAGGTAGCAATGTACATAGCCCCTCACCAAGCAGCAAGTTGGTCTTCAAAATATCCCATATTTTTATATGTGTGTTTACTTTTGACATTGCCGGATTTGAATATTATCGAATTTGATGTAACGTCCGCATGATGAAGGAGTAGTACCAAAAGATCAGTGTCCTCTCCAAGCAAAACAGTTGGTTTTGTTTTCGCCGATTCGATGGCAGTAAGGGCTATCAATACATCAGCATCGGCATCTGCGTGTTTTGTTTTGATTCCCTTTTCTACCATCTTTGCACTCAAGAGATTAATAAAGTTTTGCTTCTTCTCAATGTTTGCTAGAAAAATTTATTTTTTAGATTTGAAAGGAGTTCTATATGTGAATGAAACCTTTGTGCCTATGATTCCTTTGGTGCGCCGCTGGTAAGTGGCATCTTTTGTATCTGGACCCGAAGCATATCCATCAAATACAACTATAGCTTTACTGTATTTCTGTTCTACGCTGTCAAATTACCTTTGACAAATTTCACCGAAAGAAAGTCCGCTTATCCAGTGTATAAGATGGAGAAGAAAGCCGCCACCAATAACATACTGAGTTTCGTCATTTTCGCTCATTTCAAATGCGCAACAATCGCCCTTTCCCCAAATAGCATCTGCAAGACTAGCTGCAGGTCTGTAGCTCCCGGTCTGAAAAAATTCGGATGGACGACCTGGGAGCTACAGTGCCTCCCATAATAAAAATCTGCAATTTACGGCGCACAAAAAAGTGCGCTAGCTTTGGACTGATTAACTTTATTTCCAAACACATTCTGTACAAATATTTGATTCCAAAAAATTCCTCGGACATTTTACTACAGATATTGTCACTTCACTTGCCTCTGATATTCTTTTAAACACCATCACCAGTCCCGTAAAGTGAAATGGAGCAGTTTGTTTACACGTGAAATGGCGACTCTCGATCTCGACGTAAATTAATATACTTAGTTTTTTCGAGGTCGGTTAGCATGTTTAATAAAAAGTCTGAGGCCAGTAAAGTGATGTTATCAGTGGTAAATTTCCTAAAAAAATGAATGGTACTAACTGTTTTTACACAATTTGCGTGCAAATAAGGTTAATCAGTTCAAATATAGCGCAATTTTTTTTGCGTCGTAAATTGCAGATTTTTACTATGGGAGGCACTGTAGCTCCCAGGTCGTCCATCCGAATTTTTTTCAGACCGGGAGCTACAGACCTGCAGCTACTGCAAGACTAGACTTTTGTGCTGTTCGCATGAGACCATTTGGATTTAAAAATTGAGCTCCTTGACTCCCCACCTTCTTTATGTTGGTCACTTGTTCCATAATTGACTCCAGTAAACTCTTGCAAAGCATTGTTCATTTCCGCGCAGTATGGCATAGATAAAATCCATTGGGCTCGCTGACCCTCTGACATACCTCTTCCTCGAGTCATACCGCCTGTCGTCTTTAAGCTTCTCATTAAATATTCATTTTTTATCATTTTACTTTTTTTGAAATTGTCTCATCCTGTCCTCCCTATTTTTTTTATATCATCCTAGCCCCCATACTAACATGAAAAAATAAATGGTAGCTCCATAACACAATTTGTCTGCATCGATTTTGTATTTAATTATCGGTAGAACTTTATTTTTCCATGAATTAAATTTAGTTAGATTGTAACCTTTTTGGCACTATCGGCGTTCCATAGTTTTTTTTTTCGTCAGCAACTCCTGGCAATAAGAATAAAGTTCCCTTTTTACGGGACTATTTAATGTATGTAATGTATATACTGTAGTCCAAATATAAAAAAAACAGAGCTGTTTTGTATGTGATTTCTGGTTTAGAAACCTCGGCAAACCGAAATGAGCTCATTTCTGCCGCGTACTACATTTTGACGTTTCCCGTGTATTTACGCCTTTTAAAAACATCCAAAATACCTTGCATGGTAGCGTTAACTCTTAAGAACGTTAAATACGTATTAAACTTTTATATAAAAGTTTTATATTAACTTACCAGAATGAAAAGGATGGAACCTAGATGCGTCGTCTGCAGTTGACCATTACGAGTTGTCTCCCATATCGTCACTCTTAATCTACGGGCGCCATATCTTTCCATAATATTTGAAGTAAAATCTAGATTTTTGGGGGCCAAAATTGACGACTTTCCCCTATTTCGATTTTTCTCGATTTTTGATATGTTTTTTATACGTTATATTTCTCACGAATTCCACAAAAAACATTTCTGTTGCAATTAGTTTGAGGTATAACCATAGAATGACTGGACTATATTTAGTGACCAATCGGGTCGTCATCCGTGTACGCGGGCATGTTAAGGCTTCCCGATGCGATATGTAGAAAGTCACTTGTCTGTACTTCATACGATATGACGTCATAATTAACTTTGACGTCACGATCTGCATTCCTGTCGATAGTTCTCAGGGAATATATCTTAACGTTAAAAGTGAATTATATCAAACCAGTATAATACCGCATGTTTCCTTCATATAGATGCTGCAGTTAATTCTAGACGTACAGAATTCATTCATATTAAAAACCAGTATCAAATAATCGGCAGTTTTAAAGCTTCATTTTAAGTAAAAGACTATTCATAAACTAGTGGTTTGGAGACTCTCCCTGCTACGTGTAAACAACTGAATGAAGAAATTTTAATGCATGTAAAACCAGCTTGGCGCAGGTGAAAGATCAACACAATTTTAGAATATTTTACGTAAAATTGGTAGAGAATATAAGTACCAATGTGAATCGTGCTGCGGAAACCTACGGATTTACCCCAATTTTTGGTAAATCGCTTTTGATTAGTAAAAATGTGCATTATTTTGATGATTTTGTGGAATGTTTCAACAATATCTTCTATAAACGAAATATCTATTTCTTTCCCAAGCAAGAACTTCAAAGTTTATGACTTAACAAAGGATTTTTCTTAAAAATATGTATGATTTAATGTCATTAATCACCTGCGCCGCTGCGTTTTAACTAGATCATTTGCAATATTAGGATTCGCCTGTCACGTGATTACGAAGTATATATGACGTCACAAAAATGCATCAAATATAATGTTTAACATCGATGTCAATAAATGTAACATAGATTTAAAGAAATACTCCCGGTAAAATTATTTTTGCCATGAATCAAATAATATCGTTTTCCAGTCGTATTTTAGCATCGGGACGCCTTAACAATGCTGCGTAGCAAAAGGTTTTTTTTTTAAAGTGAGGACAAATAAATCAAAATGTTATATCATAACTAAATGAACAAAAAATATATATTTAGGATGAATAACAACTTAAAATAAACTGTGAACATTCAAGTTCCAAGTTAAAAGTATAGGTCTTATTGATATCTATTTTATGAGAGACACCATCACTAAGTTGCCTACAAAAACAGAAATAAATTTTAAATCTAGGATATGAATAACATTAAAACAGTTATTTAAGTAATATATAGGAATAAAGTTTTATGTTATGCATTCCATGTAAGTCATTATAATATGCATCATTCAGAAAAAAAAAACAAAAAAAAAAAAAAACAAAAAACAAAAAAAAATCCCACAAAAAACATAATCAAAATAATTCATGAACACTTAACCACAATGCACTAGGTGTATTATCTCCGGTTTGTTAATGTATACTTGGAAACACTACACATAACTCGATAAGGTGCAGGTTTGCGCAAATGAATGAAATTGAAAACTAATCGAGGTCATTCAGATTTTTTTAGACAAGAAATTGTGAACATTCTGGTATATACTGAATATTAACGCATTATATTTTATAATTATATGCATTATTTACAAAATTACTTACCCAGGATACACTGGGCGTTTGTCCCACGCTGGTTTATGCATACTTGGTGACTCCGTACACAAACTCAATAAACTCAATATCGTCCAGTTTTGCACAAATGTATTAAATTAAAAATAAAATGAGGTCATTCAGACCTTTAAAAATTAAAAAGTCCGGAATATACCGAATACTAGCGTATAACGCTGCAGTAGACAACCTAGATCAAACCACACAGTGGAACGATGTCAACACATACTTGTAAACAAATCACGGCATATGATGTAATAACACAAACAAGCCTAAGTACCTTTGAATACCAGCGAATTAATGTAAAAATAAAAGTTGTGTATTCTTTATCTTATTGATACATGTGTAAATTATTGAAAAAATATCATTTGTACTTGTTATTTATGATTTTTTTTCCTTTTTCATTTAATAATATATTGCGTTTAACTGAAATTATATTAATTGAATTGAAATAGTATTTTGATATAAACGGCATTACTTTTTTTTTTTATAAAAATTATAATAAGTAAATTTAAAAAAAGTATGTATGTGAACAAACTAACTTTTTTGACAAAAGTATCCAATCCAGCCAGGACGGCAGCCATAATCACATGAACCACTGACATCGTTACAACCATCACATGTGTAACTGTTGATACATGTCTCAGAACAGTCTTGTCCGAAATATCTAATGGGACAAGCTTGCAAAATGTACAATTTAATATAATATAACATAATGTAATATCTATCTATCTATCTATCTATCTATCTACGTTGGGGTTTAAAGGAACCATATGGAATCGTGAGTTACATGCAATTCCATGAAAACACAGATATTAGTTAGCATGTACCTATTCAAATATCTAAACAATGAAAAATAGTAACCCCCCCCCCCCCCTAAAAAAATGAAAATACTGGAGAATTTTATTTACAAATTAAATTTTATTACATAAAGTGACGTCATGACTGAAAAGTTGAATGTTGAATGTCGTGTTTATGTCAAAATATAAGTAATCACAGAACTCTAATAAAGTATTTTGGTGTGGTTTATTGGGAATTGAACAAAGGAATATTGGATATGATGCTAATTTTATCAATCATTTAATTAAAAATATGTAATTTTGCTTTATTTCTCTGCCAGACTTTCCTCCGTCGTCGTTTACGATATAAATATCCGACTAGAACAACACAACAACGTGTATATTAAACTTCAAATAAAACATGTATTAATTAGTGCTGAAACAAAAGTTCGAATATTAGCGAATGAATAGTAAATTTCTAATATTCGAATGTATATTTAGAATTCGAATATTCGATCACATGTTAAACACCCAAATCAAGCACTGTAAACTATGCAGCATCGTGTTATTTCATTTTACTTGGAACGAAAGTAAATATAAAGCTATGACTGCCATGCTTGGTAGAGTCTATTACTTAACCCAGTAATAGACTCTTCCCCCATGCTTGTTTACCTTGAAAGTAAAAGCAGGGTCTACATCGAATGGAGACAAACATTCTGGATTTTTCAATTCATATTAGACGCTGAAGAAAAATATTGCTTATCTGTTTGAAAGAGTGTGAGCTACGGAGAATTAATATAGAATTAATAAGTTTTTAATAAGTTTTTAAAAAAGATACCTCGATATAATTTGTTTTTTTTTTTAAATAAACAGAAGATTTCCGGAGTATGAGCGTTATCAGTTTTCTGTTTAATACTATATCAAACATGGCGGAAATATTTGGACTGACTTATGAAGTAACGTATCGGTCTCATCCAGGAGTCAGGACTGCAGTATATTATTAGAGAAGTAATAAATCTTTTGATTGTAGTTGATGGAGATTTTTAAAAAATCAGTATATTATTATTTGCTTAAAAATTAAATGCGCACCCAATTCAGTGGATACTCATGCATTAAGTGTCAACTTCAAACTGACATGTTTAAGCAGTCTACACATACACCCACTTAGTAATACAAACTATCATATATGCTTAATACATTGTCTATGACGTCTACGAATATTCGAATACGAATCGAATAGCACTCACGAATATTCGAATACTGATTTATGGTATTCGTTTCAGCACTAGTATTAATAGTGTAATTAATGCTTAACTTGAAAAGTGCTGCTTGAAATCCGTATTCTGTGTTGCTTTGATGCAACATGCCGTTTTCCGTGCAAAAGTTAGGAAGGTTTAAATAAGAAAGAGAAGAATATCTATTTAACTGAGGAGAATATAGGATTCTAGAAGCGATGTTGACAAAACCGTGATCTTTTGCCTTCCATTGATATGTTTATTGTTTTGTGGAAACCAGGGGGTTGTTGTTCTATCTCATTTTATAGTAAAGAATATACGTAAGCTATTTTAGTTATCACGTAATAATGAACCGATGTGGCAATAATGTACTTTCCGAATTTATTGCATTGTCATCTTTTTCAAAGGATAATACCAAGTAATTGGAGTGATTCAAAACAGTTATTCAACCTTACGATTTTGTATGTAATAATCAAAATAAGACCCTGAATTGCCCATATGCTTCCTTCACCTTCCCGCGTTTTTATCTAACTATCTCTATCATTTTATATATCTAATCTCTCAATGGTATATCCATGTAAATGTATGGTAGGGTTACTCTTCCACTTACGAGTTTTACACAAGTCTCCTTGATAATCGGGATCACATCCAGTCAAACATGTCCCATTAATATTGGAACACTGTTTTACATCACGGCAATGTCCACATGTTTTACTGCATTCGGATCCATACTTTCCTTTATCACAAGCTATAAATTGAAAAAAAAAATATTCCTATTAATGATACTAAAACAATGTCAAAAAGGTAAATTTTCGAATAATTTTGAAAGATATTCTCAATAGCAAACGTATGTTTATTAACAATGAGCAAATGAAACAAAACACTTACGTGTTTTACACAGATTTTAACTAATGTAAACTAATAAAAAGATACTTAGATTTTAAAGTGCATTAAAAAATGATTTTCAAAAGAAATTAACGTTATATGAGTTTTTTAAGCGTTCATTCCTTAAAGGGTGCTGGCAAGAAAAGCGAGCTAAAAAAACAGTGCGCGAATAGAAAACAAAACCAAACTATGCATTAACAGAGTGCCTAATAATCAAAACATTAACCATCAGCTCTACCTACAATTTTAGATGTGATTTGTTCAGCTGTAAACTGTTGTTTTTTAAGGAAAAAATTCATATATTTTACCATTTAAATGTGATTTTCCTTAATTTTGTAATATAAAGCTTTTCTTCTGAAGGAGATTAAAGCAGACTAAAATGGCCAAGACCATCGACCCCTCTTAAATCTATTCATAAGTTATCTAGTATTCAAAACGCGGTATTGATAAAGAGAATTCTGCTTATACCACATGGTAAGGTTTGTCGTGTGTTTTTGAGCATTGAATGTCGTATATATAAGGAAAAATATGAACTGAATGTAAACATTTAATTAATTGCTACACAACTTTTTGCATAATTAAACACAAAATATCCTAGATAATTTTACAATGTGAAATATCACTGACAGATTTTTAATTGCATACGTCGCACTGTTAATTGCAAAGATTTTAAATGTTAAGACTATAGCCGTACAATATTAATCATGTTTTGTTTTGTTTAGAGTTGCACATAGGCAGTTTTACCTAGTTCACATCGGTAACCTTGATATCCAGGTTTACAGCCACGACAGGTGCCCGTCTCTATGTGACAGTATTGACAGTTAACGTCTGGACAGGGGAGGATATTGTTTGACCCGTAACATCCGGTAGCAGGACAACCTTTGATTTGAATAAGATACTTAAGGGTTTTAAAATATGCACCATGCGATAAAGCAATTCATGTTTATATGGTTTATATAAGATTTCAATGTACAACCGTGTGGATTTAAAATGGACAGTTACATAAAACTGTCTTTGGTTACTTTAATCCACAGCTTTAAAAAAAAATAATTTGCAATTAGATTCTTATCGTGCGAGGAAAAATACAAACACTGAGACTTTCACAAACAAACAAATGACCATATGCCATCATTTATTAAATTTTCATTGATATATCACGTCATGTACCATAACTAATTCTGATCATACTTTGAAAGCGGTATTAATTTACATTACACTCACCATACACCTCCAGCTCACAGAGGTCAGTGTTAACACCATTAGAGTAATAGTTAGGATAGGTTTCTCCTGGTCGTCTCTCGTTGTAATACATGACGTACTGTCCATGTACAGGACAGGCGGTGGTGAAGACAACAGGTATTGTGTCCAGTGTAAAGTTGTCGTCCTTGTAACACAGTGTTCCCTGTAGTCTGTCTGTTGTATTGGAGACATACACAGAAAATCCAAGGAAATACTTAGTGAGGAAATTAGAAGGACCTGCATAATATGTTAATCGATTATTGATGGACGTACATAACAATGTAGACAAAGAAAGTTTAACAAACATATGGTGTCAAAGACAACGTATCATGGTTTTTTCTGTATAAAAGGGTACACAGTATTGTGTTTGTTGTACTTTTTAAACATTGTAAAAAAATGAAGAGTTTGCAGTAAAATTAGATTACTATTGTACCCATATATAAATCGTGTTGGATTTGCTTGTTTAGCTTAAAAAACAAACATAAGATGAACGGTATTTCATACATTTAAGAAATGAACTCAATGTCTACCCAAGTTATACTCGTATAACCTGGGTTGGGGCAATTTACGCTTTATAATCCGCGAAGCGGATTATAAAAAAGCGTAAATTGCTCCAACCAAGGTTATACGAGTATAACTTGGGTAGATATTGAGTTCATTCCTTATAATTAATTTTCTGGAATTTGCTGTACAAATTGAGTCCGTTTTACTTTTAAAAATGATATAAATCTGTTCAAAATTCAAACGTAACGTCAAGTGAATTAGTACGTTGGTGCATTGTGACGTGTCTTGTGACGTGCAAACAGGTTATACAAATTTAACTAAATTTTTTTATCCAATCAAATGCCGCGTTGCAACCAGAATTAAATTATTCTGTTTTACTGTAGTCTGTCTATTGTATCGAGTACGTACGAAGTAATCGCACACAGCACTGTTGACATTAAATGAATTTGCAGTAAACATTCAAAATAATATTTATTTCTTCTTTTGGATTTTTTGATTAATAATAATTATTGAAGTTCCTAAATCGCATTCGTTGTATTAAAGACGTGCACGATATGTCTATATAATATACCTTACATGTAGGAGGCAGAAATAAAATCAAAATAAGGAAATTAGCGTCTGTTTACAAAGAGCAGATTTAAACGTATTATCAAACAGTTTAATCTTAGTTCTTAACATCCATCAACTCATATTGGGTATTCACGGGTTAGTCATAAAGAAGTCTTTCGTCCTTAAGAAGCTTTTAATTCAAGAAAAAACGGTTTGTATTTATTATCATACGTTTAGTGATTCACAATAGGATTCACAATATAAGTACATGTCCTTTATCGTGCTAACACCTACTGCGACTCTGGACTTATTAATCGTTGCATAGTCATAGTACGAATTTTTTTCTTAGGATTCTAACACAGTATTATTTCTAGGTAAAACTGCACGTTCAAAGATATCTGCGCAGAAATGTTCTGTAGAAATAGCTTATTTCATGAAAAATCGTAGACTTAAATAATACTCACTTACATGTAGGCCTAATAGTAAGAAATTCCTGATACATTTCATAGACTTTAAATTTTATGCCTACATATAGCAGATGTTTAAACGCCGTTTAGATTGCAGTTGTTCAACATCCATCAAATGATACTGAGTATTAACACCTTTCTAAAAAAGAAGCAGTGTACCCAAGGAGAACGTTCTGTTTACATTGTAAACCATTTCTTCACACCGCGGCTTACAAGAGAAGTGAGGGTCCTTTATCGTGCTAACATCTACCGTGACACTGGGCATATCTAACGTTAAATTGTTACGGTATTGATCTATTTCAGTAGTTATAAGTAGATTTCAGGTTTAAGCATGTTGCATTACTGATCAGTTTAATACTGATGTGATATAGTGTCGTAATAATCAGTTGTTTTTCAGACGTATATAAAGTAATTAATATACTAGATATTTAAATTTACATCGTTCAACATTTCATAAAATACCCAATGTGCTTGAATTTTTACTTTATTTTAATATTGATATTACTTATAATAATCAAAATAACAAACTCATCATCTTGTTAGTCGGAGAGTTGAATTGTTGTTGAGGTTGAGAAGATGTAATTCTAGAGGTTTAATTTCATGAAAACAATTTAATGAAGATAAGTTTCACACACTTTTGGGTTTTATAATATTGTTTCATACGTATAACGTATTGATGTTTTGTCGTATTTTATTTCAGAACACAATATTCTGATAGACTGTGATACTCTTATAAGAATTTGGGTGATATGTGGGGCTAAACAGTAAATGTATCGATACAGCTATAGTCGAAGGATATTTATATCTTACTGGACTCTTAGTAAATGTGACTATACCCCATGGTTTATTCTCCGTCATGAAGTAGATGGTGATGTGGTGTATGCTGTGGATGGTGGTCAGGTTCACCCACCAGGTGGCGGTTTGTCTGTCCAGTGATACAGCGCATTGTCCTCCCCAATCACTCAGGTTTGATTTACGTCCGTCTACAGCGTTACTGGCGTCCCATGTGTCGACACCTGGTCTGTATTGGTACTGTAGGTATGCTGGTTTGTTGAGGGCGACATTAACTGTTTCGAAGAAAAAAAAACCTTGTTAAACAATGTTAAGCTACTATTCGTTAAGAAAAGAAATGTATATTAATATGGAAATGGAAAATTTATTTTTTATAAGTCATCAAATTTTTTGAAATCATTCCTCTACTTATTACTATCATATGTATAGCAACATAATTTAAATGTACAATAAAAACCGGACAATTTTGATAAAAAAAAATTTGCATCCAGATTTTTTTCGTTTCGTCACTTTTTTGCGGACATTAATTTTTCTTTAATTTACATTGTACACAATGACTGCATCTTCGATGGTTTTATATCTTCAGCATATTGTAGTGCTGTGTACAGGGTGTGGTGTGGGTTTAATTGCACCACAAAGCCGCGGGGACAAAAAGCACGTCCGAGACTTTCAAATCTTTATTCAGAACCGACAGATAAACAGTACGCCGAACCCGATGTTCGAGCCCGACACAAATTACAATACATGCACTACACTACTCCCCTTTTTTCTAAGGAAAATGTCACACAACAACAGTGTTCTGAAATGAAAATTAATCATTTGTTCGAGGATAATCATACATTAGCTAAAATAAACACAATTTAAATGTTCAAAAAATAATGTCATTTTAAGACGCATATCTGGATGGAGGTTTAATCTTCCTTCCACGCCTAGTTGTCGTATTCATGGTTGTACAGTCATCCTCCAAGTTAGTGTCTCGACACTCCTCTGCAGAATCGTCTTTTAAATTCATGTCCTCGCCAACATCAGGTAGTTTTGGTATGACCTTGACCTCAGTGTTTTTACTTTGGGTGTTTTCCTCACCGTGATTTTCAAGGTCCTTTAGTTGGATTGCCTGCTCCCTCCTCTCATCAAACTCCATACAGTACTGAAGCTGTCTTCGAGCCTTCGAAATCCACCTAGGCACCGTTTCTAGAAGGCAGGGCTTGAGACGATCATGATGTAGTATTGTAGATCCCTTCTTTGTAATGACTTCATATAATACTTGGCCAAGTTTTTTGGCAACAACTGCTGGACCCTTCCACAATGGCTGTAACTTTGGGCTCTTTCCAACCTTCTTAGCATCATCTTTAATGTATACTAGATCACTAGGATTGTACGACTTCTCATGTGTACGCAAGTCATGTAAGCGTTTTTGACCTCTTGATGCACTTTTCAAGTTTTCCCGAGCTATATTCTCACACTTTTTCATAGACGACCGCAGTTTATCTATGAAGGGAATTTCATCTTCCTCTACTGGGTTTAAACCAAACATTACCTCTTGTGGAAGATGAACCTCACGACCCAACATTAGTCTGTTAGGTGTAAGGCCAGTGCTGGTGTGAGGAGTACTTCTGTATGCTCCAGCAAGCAGAGGGATATGTTCGTCCCAATCATCTTGATTCTGACTGACAAAGCATCGCATCATTTGGAGAAGAGTCCTATTAAATCTCTCTACCAACCCATTTGAGGAGGGATGGTATGGAGTTGTTCTTGTCTTTGCCCAGCCCATTAAGTCTGCTAGACGTTTCATCAATTCACCATCAAAATTCCGCCCTTGGTCTGTGTGGAGTTCTAGGGGTACTCCAAAATGAGCGATAAAGTCCTTCACAAGAACACTGGCTATGGACTCTGCAGTTTGGTCAGGTAGTGGATAACACTCTGTCCATTTAGAGAACTGATCAACTAGTACAAGAATGTATTTATTTCCTTGTTTGGATATAGGGAATGGTCCTAATATATCTAGCTGTATTCTGTCCATCGGTGATCCTGCACAATACTGTTGCATCGAAGACTTGTTTACTTTGTTAGCCTTTTTGCTTAGTGCACACTTTTCACATGCACCTACAAAAGTTGTCACATAATCTGTCATGTTATACCAGTAGAAGGATTGTCGAAGGCGCTGTATGGTCGTTTTTATTCCAGGGTGCCCTGATAATGGTGAGCAGTGAGCAATTTCCATTACTTCGCCCTTCATTGCATCTGGCACTATAAATAGTTTTCGGGTTTCTTCAGGAAATTCCCATCTGTAGAATAGGCAATTATTGCTCAACAACAAGTTTTCTCTCATCAGCCAAAAGTGCCTCAGACCTGGTGACTCTGCAAACATTTCCTCTCGATGTTTTGGAAAGTCTTGCTCTATCCACTTAAAAATCTTACATAGCTCTGGATCATCTCTTTGTTTCTGTCCCAATTCTTCATTGGTGTAAGCGTTGAGGGATATCTGGGGACCGACCTCCTCATCATCATCACCATCATCAGACTAATCCATCCTTGTTATTTGGCAAACAGTTTCTGTCTCTTCATCCTGCTTGAGGACACTGTGTCCTCCAGAGCAAGTATCTGGGTCAGAGACATCACAAGATGGGTTCCCATGATTTGTTTGGTTTTCCAAAAGTACTAAACTGCTATCACTCTTGACAGCAAGGGGTATGACATCATCTACATCAGAATGAAATCGAGACCACTCCTGGTGAATTTTCATGCAGTGTTTACAACCACCACAAGGCAAGTCAGATACGCTTGATCCAACAGTGTAACAGTCACACTTTGATTGCTCTGAAGGGTATCTAGACAAGGCATCTGCGTTGCCATGGTTTATGCCCCTTCTGTGTTAGAAAAAAATGTTGAATTGGCTCAGGTGTTCTAACCATCGCGCAAGCTGCCCTTGAGGAGTCTTAAACCGATACAGCCATGTAAGGGAGCCATGGTCAGTACGAACGATGAACTGTCTGCCCAAGAGATAGTGTTTGAACTTCTGAGTGAATGTGACAATAGCAAGAAGTTCCTTGCGTGTAACACAGTACTTTGATTGTGCTGGGCCAAGACGCTTACTAGCATAGCTAATTACCTTCTCTGAGTCACCCTGCAACTGTGAAAGTACTGCTCCAATTGAGTAGTTGGAGGCGTCTGTGTCTAGAATGAATGTATTCTTAGACAGTGGGTATGCCAAAACAGGTGGAGAAACAAGCTTTTCTTTTAGAACATCAAATGTTTTCTGTTGCTCAGCTCTCCATTTAAATGTCACACCCTTCTTTGTCAATTGGTACAGTGGTTCGGCAATCTCCGCGTACTTATCAATAAACCTGCGATAATAGTTGGTGAGTCCTAGAAAGGATTGTACATCCTTAACACTCTGAGGCTGAGGCCAATCTTGTACTACCCGAGTCAGTTCAGGGTTGGCCTCTATTCCATCTGCGCTGATCCGGTGCCCCAAAAACAATACACTTCGCTGAAAAAAATGGCATTTAGATGGCTTTAGCTTTAAGTTGCTCTCTCTAAATCTTTGAAGCACTTCCTTGAGGTGCATGATGTGCTCCTGCATGTTGCGGCTGGCAACTATAACATCATCTAAATAAATCAATACCATATTCCATTGCAGACCTTTAAGAACACACTCCATTGCTCTCTGAAATGTTCCCGGGGCTCCACACAGCCCAAAAGGCATGCGAGTGTACTCGAAGAGCCCGTAGCGGGTTATAAAAGCTGTTTTTCTCCTATCTGCTTGATCCACTTCAATTTGATGATATCCTTGCTGGAGGTCTATAGTTGAAAAAATGGTAGAGCCAGCAAGGGTGTCTAAACATTCTTCAATATTAGGGAGTGGATATGAGTCTTTCCTGGTGACATCATTTAATTTTCTATAATCGATACACCATCTGACTCCGCCATCTTTCTTTCTGACCAGAACCACAGGTGATGCCCAGTCTGAAGTTGAAGGTACTACAACTCCACTGTCAAGAAGACTCTGCAAGTGTTGTTCTCCCTCTTCTTGAAATCCTAAGGGTGTTCGCCGCACTGGTTGGCGCACCGGTGACGCATCTCCTGTAACAATCTGATGGGAAATCTTGGAGAAGCACCCGACATCATTGGCATTTTTAGCGAAAACATCCTGATAGTTCAGTAACAATGTTTTTATTTCCTTGGTCTCTGCCTCTGAACATCCCCTTGTTGTATTTTCCATTAATTTCTCCAAATGTAATGGTACATGTTCGACACTTCCTTGACCCTGTTGACTACCTTCCACATCACTAGGTGGCTCATAAGGTGGCTCATAAGAGTTGTTTTGCTCTGTCTCAGCCTCCACTAATTTACCTAAATGTGTACCTGCAGGCAACTTTAGTTCTTGGGGGGTTGGGTTTAGGATTCGAACAGGTATTCGCTCATTCATTTTTACTAGTACCGATCCAGTGTGAGCGCCATTTTTCAAAGATGCTGGATCAAGTACTCCCACTAGTTGTTGATCGGGTTTATCAACACATCCACTTACAGTGGTAGCAACGTTATTGTTGACAAACAACACGCACGATTCTGATACACGAACGATCACGCACGATACACGAACGATCACGCACGATACACGGACGATCACTAACTTACTGAATCTTCACGATACACGAACAAAAACGATTAAACACGCAACCGAACGATTCTACACCATTAAACACGCAAAATCAAAATTAATTTTTAAGATTTGAATTAAGGAAACGTATTACTTTAATTTGTATTGCTTTATGTTTGTATGTTATTGAAAAGCGGCATGTACTTTAGTCATGCACTGTTTTGTATTTTACGAGTTAACACTTTTACACATCCATACACAAATATAAAGGATTCACACACAAAATATTTTTGTTGTTTCCATAACGAATATTGACTTCTATCATAAGTTTAAGAAAATTACCTGGAATAGAAATGAAGATAATGCATAAACTACACAAAATTATTTACGTACGAGTTGACTGTTTATGTTATTTAATTCTCTTACGTACGATTTAATTTTACGGGATACAGGTAAATTTGTTACCTTGTTCCATAGAATTTCGATTTTTCACATCCAATATTTTCACAATTTACAGTACATAATTGATTTATTTCTATTTATTCAAAATTTTAAAGCGACTAAATAAATTTTATTTCAAACAAATGTGTATACAATCTATTAGATAATAATGCGTATCGTATTCTCATTTGAAAGAAAACCGTTGGGAATAATCGTTTAGTTTAAAACGGGGAATGGGTAAGCCTGGCCGCTTTCATTCAACGTGTCGCTTTTGCTAATATGATTGAAATTATTTGTCAAGACACAATTGATGCTTGATATAGGCTGATTATAAAATTTAAGAAAAAAATAACTCAACCGAACAAAGGATTGAATGAGCTATGGAAATACAAAAATGTATTTAACGACGAAAGAGAGAATGAATGTTAACAACTGTCAATGTTCTTATATAAAAAAGTTTTATTAAATTCACATTGTTTAACAAAAACTACTTGTCTTTGTTTTGATAATAAATCCTGGCATTCCGTAAAAAAAGTTACAAAACGAAAAAACCGCACGATCACGCACGAACACGCACGATAAAAAACGCAAACCAATTTTCCTGATACACGCACGATCCCGCACGTTGCACGAACGATCACCCACGTTACACGAACTATTTAACACGATTGGCTTGTCAACAATAACGTTGTTACCACTGTAGTATTGTCTCACTCATTGGGGGCAGAGTGGTATCTTTTTCAATGCTAACTCTTGCTACATGCATTTTGTTTGGTGAATCCACATTTCCAATTACGAGTTCACCCCTAACCAACAAATCACCTTGTCTTGTCAAAACAACAGCATCAAGGGCCATCAACAAATCTATCCCGATCAACACCTCATCACGTATGGGTGCAATGCAGACCTTCCAATCAATGGATGACCTTCCCAGATCAACTCTTACTCCGACATCAGTAACTGCAGACATCTTATTGTCACCTTCTGCATTTAACAATGTTGTTGTTTTGTTACCACCAGAATACTCTAAGCTTCTGTTTCTCACAAAGTCTTCTGATAAGACAGTTACTTCAGCTCCAGTATCAATCACTGCGAGAGTCTGCTCCCCATTTATTTGCACTGGTACTCTAATTGTTTTCCCATTTTCACTTCCAATCTTAAAAAGTTTTTTTGATGTGTCCTTCTCATTTAATTCGTTTTTTCTAGGAGATTGTAATGGTGATGTTGGACAATCTCTTTGAAAATGGTTATAATCTCCACACTTAAAACAACCTCTTCTGGGGGATGAAGACCTTTGAGATGATCTCATTTCTGCTGTTCTGTGCTCTATCAAGGCCTTTAATTCCTGAATTGCCTCCTTTAGTGTTTTCTCCTTTGCTTCAGGGGATGCCACTGATCGCACGTTCTCACAAGAGCTACCTTCCTCACTGTCAATGTTACAGAGGTCTTCTTGCCAGGATACTCTTCTAGAATGGCGCTGAAATTGAACATTTTCACGACCTATTGTAGCTCTGAAGTTGTGTTGTAACTGTATAACAACATCTAAGGCTTCAGATATAGTTTTCGGCATTTTGTTTAATGCTTCATATCCAATCTTAGGATTTTTATAACCCTTTAAGAAGGATTCTGCAGCTATTTCCTCTTGGAGTTCAATGCTTACAGAGGGAAAAGCTTGCGAAACCAAACGCCTCACAGTCTCAGCAAACTCATCATCAGATTCTCCCTTCTGTCTAACTTCCTCTAGTCGTTTTCTTGCAGTAGCAGGTGGATCCTTTCGGTTGAATCTATCTGACATAAGTTTTAATAACTTTGGGTAGTCATTCTGAGCAGATTTTGGTAGGCTGCATAGGTACAGTGTATTTTGATGCTTGGCCTCTCAAGCATTCTATGAATCGGTCAAGGCGTTCT
Organism: Magallana gigas; assembly: GCF_963853765.1. Lineage (NCBI taxonomy): Eukaryota > Metazoa > Mollusca > Bivalvia > Ostreida > Ostreidae > Magallana > Magallana gigas. The sequence continues at coordinate 69,469,074 of NC_088853.1, read as the reverse complement.
TCATCTCCCCATTCATATCTCTGTGCTGCTCTATTGAAAGGAAGAAGGAATCCTTCCCAGTCTCCACTCCCATCAAATACTGGTAACTTTTGCCTTGGCATATAATCATTTCTTGTGCTCATAGATCCTAGGCTTCGGCCAGACTCGAACTGGTTTATTGTATCTAGCAATGGCTGGAATGGTTTGTTGCTTGGTCCAGGTATGGGAGTCGAGGTAGGTTGTCTGAAGCCATTACTTGTCTGGTGGTTTCTCTGCAAAGCTTGACCTGAATATGATGCGCTATGACAATTGGTGTTTGTATTTCTATGGGGTGTTGAAAACCCAAGCCATTCTGCAGCATTGTGTTGTCGCTTTCCTTCCTCGTCATGTTGGTACAGTCTGGGGCTGTCCCCTTGACTGTTCAACATTTCTGTTTTATGGTCCTGGTAAGCGTGTACCTGTCTGGGGCTGTCCCCTCGACTAAGTGAACGCTCCAGGAACTGTGTGAGCCCTTCAGTCATGTCCGAGAAAAGTTTTTCTTGTCTCCTAACCATCTCTTTTTGACTCTCTATCGATTCAGACAGAAGTCGCTCTTGATTCTTTATAATGTTTAATTGTTTGTCTATCGTAGCAGATAACAGCCTCTCATTGTTCATCACCAATTGCATTTGTCTATCTAAAGCTGAATCCTGCTTACTTAACATCAATTTTTTTTGCTTCCTCTAAGTTGAGGGTGAGGCTACCTAAGCTCCTGTCAACTTTTTCTAAAACCATGACAGTACTTTGTTCAACTGAAGGAATGACTAAACAAGGATTATTGAAGTCATCATTATCTGTTGTAGCAGTAATTGTGTTGTCAAGTATGTTGTCGCTTTCTGACATAATTGTTGATATTAATTTTATAAAGTCAGTAGTTCCTGTGGGTCAACATTCAATGTTAACACATCTGGTGTTGCATCAGACCAGCACTCATTCACTATGTCTAATTCTAATCGCCTTAACCACTTTTCAGATAATTGGCGATCAGGATGAATTCCGTCTTTCAAGAGGTTATAATTAAAAGACTGTCTTCCACGACCTCTGACCTTTACAATATCAAGGTGAAACTGAAGAGTATTACGACCTAATGACTGATTAAGATCATAAATTCGCTGGTTAAGACCATTTATTTCCTCAATCAAAAATTTGTCTGTAGTCTCAAAGTTTTCAGGATTAGGATGTCCTAAATAGGTATTGTACAGTTTTGCAGAGTACACTGGAATAGTAATGAATTTTAGAAAACCTTGTTTTGAAATGACAATATTTTTTATCCTATCAAACTGTTCTAAAATGTTGGTCGTTGCTGCACCTAAAGAATTATACCTCAATTCAATTTGCCTCTGTCTGTGACCAGAGCCCCTGTGTATTTTCTTTGTAATATCACAAACACCTAACCAAACATACACTACTAAAGGCTTGCTACCCCTTGACAGCTTTTCAAGTTCAGGTATTGCTCTATCGATAGCCACTGCAGATGTAGCCCCTGAATATGTGAAGAATTGAAGGGGAATTCTACTGTTGTGATGTACTCTTAAACAATTTCCTAAGCTATCAGACACCAGTACAGGCAACTTGGTAATGGGACTGGGAGGAACTTGGAGTGGGTTTTTGTCCAGATATTTTGTGATACTTGACAAGCTCATTAATGAAAATATTTCCAATAGATCTATCTTATCTTCTCCTTTTTTTTCTTTCTAAAATCACAAAATCGAGAAATGACCCGTAACAATATTGTAAAGTTGCTGTTGGGGGGGGGGGGGTGCAAGATCAAAAATAATGATCCCAAGAAATAAAAAGAAAAGCACCAAAAAAATTAAAAAATACAGATGCGGATTCTCACAATCTGATAACAAGTTTAATATACAAGAAAGCACAGAGGAGCGGATTCACACTACCCCTGGATGCATGCACGTGGTCAGAACCAACGCAGATCAATTCCTACAATTGAAGTGACCTTATCTCGCACAAATACCGACAAAATTTACAGTATGATTAAAACGCACTTCTGACACCAGTGTGGTGCTGTGTACAGGGTGTGGTGTGGGTTTAATTGCACCACAAAGCCGCGGGGACAAAAAGCACGTCCGAGACTTTCAAATCTTTATTCAGAACCGACAGATAAACAGTACGCCGAACCCGATGTTCGAGCCCGACACAAATTACAATACATGCACTACACTATAACTTTATTAAAGTTTTGGAGTTGATCACGTTCTGTGAATGAAATATTATGGCATATCTTGGCTTGTCAAAGATATGCAAATTTATCCAAGGACCTATAAATAGTGTTTATGTTTTTCCGGAATTTTTCCGGTTGAATATACTCGCTTTAAAATTAGGCCTCTTTTTGCATCATTTCTGGATTCTTCTTGAAACTGGTAAGACATGTTTTAATTCTCTGTAATAAAGTATACTCTTGAGATTAATTTAATCGTTCAAATACTTTTATCAATTTTATCATGTCGAGAAAAGGCATATATACCACCGATTTTCGCTCGATGGCCACTGAGGTCCTTTGATTGTATGGATTTAGATGCAACAATCTCTCGTGTGCAATCTTCAATAGCGCACATTATTTTAGCTTGATCTTAAATTTTTTGCTTTTTTCGGCTTAGCTACCAATATACCAATAGAATTTTATGAAATTGATTAACATTAATTTATTTACAAATTAATAAGGTAACAATTTTTGCTTTTGTTTTAAAATACCACGAGAGCAACGGGGTCAATGCCAAGGCCGAAGAGACAACTTAAACGGGCGGCTGCCCGTGATACTCAAGACCCAGGACAAGCACGCAGGCCGGGCCGGCGCAGGGCTCAACGCCAACAGACCAACAATAACGAACAAGATGTCCAGGCTAAACTGGCACCCCCTCAGCCCCAGGCAGTCCAACTACCCCAGGCAGCCCCACAGCATCAGGCCGCACTGTTACAACAGGCAGCCCCACCACAGCAAGCCCAGGATCAAGCGGGTAATGTGATTTTTAATCCCCCTGTAGCAACATTACAACAAACCACCACTCTAATGCCCGGCCTCATTTCGCCTGTCAATTCTAGTCTCCCATCTACATGCACAGATACAGGGATAACTTCCATTATCACCTCAACCCATCAGCCTACTCCTGAACCAATCAACTATATTACAGTTCCCATTGGGTATCATGTAAACCAACCAATTAAGCAAAAAATCATCACGGGCGAATTTGTCAATCTGGGAACATTATTGCTAAGGGACCCCACTAATGCCCATGCAACATCTACTCTCACAATTGATGAGCAGGGTAACATCATATCACAACCAAAACCCACAACCAGAATAACATCTATCGAAAAATGGACAGATGCATTTCTCATTTATTTTAGCATTTACACTGCAATGCACCCACTTAGATCGCAACAGCTTATTAAATATATGCATGACGTTCGCTTAGGGGCACAGAATTCTAATGGGTGGGTTTCGTACGATGAACAATTTAGGCTAAGGATTGCACACAACCCGTCACAGAACTGGGGAATCATAGATAATGAGTTTTGGTTATTATACATGACTGCCAATTCAAGTAAATCTTCTAGTACCCAACACCACAAGTGCTTCGATTACAATCTCAAAGCAAACATGTTACAAGCCCCATTGTCCGTACATACACGGATGCCTTAAATGCAATGGCACCCATCCATCTATTTTGTGCAACAGTGCTAACCCACTACCGAGTCATGCAAATAACTCCTTTCGGGCATCCACTCCAGTCCGCAACAACTCTTATGCCACATTCAGGTATCAGACACCAGCACATCAAACACGCACCAACCAACATTGGGCGGGAAACCCTCGTCAACCCCAGAGACATTTGGGTCCTAGGGTATTCTCCCATAATCATTAGCGCAATTAGCAATTATTTGAGTCAATACCCAGATAGGGTCTCGGCAAGGTATTTAGAGGATGGTCTAAAACATGGCTTTAAATTGCAATACTCTGGACCACGCATTTCAGTTTTCTCAAAAAACTTGAGTTCAGCTTCCGACAGTGAGGAGGTTCTCTTGGAAAAAATATATAGTGAAGTTACGTCAGGTCGAATGTCTGGCCCATACTTACTCCCACCCATGCCTAATTTACACGTATCTCCCATAAGTGTTGTACCCAAAGCTGACAGAGGATGGCGTATGATAACACACTTATCCTACCCACCCTCTTTCAGTATTAATGGACACATAGACCCACAGTTCACTACAGTTACCTATACATCATTTGACACAGTGGTCCAAACCATAAGCACACTAGGTCCTATGGCTCTATTAGCTAAGGTGGACATTAAAAATGCTTTTCGTCTTCTGCCAATTTACCCAGGGGACTTTGAACTCCTAGGAATTTACATAAATGGGGCTTATTACATCGACAAATGCCTCCCCTTTGGGTGTTCAATATCATACAAAATATTTGAAACTTTTTCCACTTTCTTAGAATGGGCTGTCAAATTTAAAACACAACTCGATACAGTTCACCACTACTTGGATGACTTTATTTTTATTGGCAAGTCCAATTCAGTTAATTGTTCAGCTCTCATGCACACTTTTCAGGACATTTGTTCAGAAATAGGGGTCCCCCTGAACCAAGACAAAACTATTGAGCCAACCACTAAGCTTACATTTCTTGGTTTAGAAATCGACACTGTGAATATGCTGGTCCAAATTCCTGTTAGTAAGGTTCAAGAACTCAAACTTTTGTTGCAGCATTGGGTCACACAGAAAAAAATTCTTCTTTCCCAGTTAGAATCTTTTAATGGGCAAGCTCAATTTCGTTAGTAAAGCCATCCCAGGTAGCCGTGCATTTAATAAGAGATTTTACAATGTTATGTCCGGGGTGCCCTCTCCCTATCATCTCATCAGAATTACGAACCCTATCCGTGAAGACATGTTCACATGGCTACAATTTTTAGACAACTTTAACGGCGTTGTATACTTCCCAGACAGTGAATGGGTTACACTAGATACTTTGCAACTTTACACGGATAGTGCAGGTTCTGGCCCCCTTGGTTGCGGCAGTTTCTTTCAGGGTCAGTGAGTTCATTTTACCTGGCCATCTTCATGGTTAAACAAGCCAATTTTGCGGGACATAACTTTTCTCGAATTAGTACCTTTTGTATTAGCCTTCATGATATGGGGATTGCGTTTGCAAAACAAAAAAGTCATTCTCCATGTAGATAATATTTCCCTTGTACATATTCTCAACAAACAGTCAGCCAAGTCCCCAAGAGTAATGGTACTTGTCAAATCGTTAGTCTTAATGGCTTTAAAACACAACATACGATTTAAAGCACAACATATTCCGGGAAAATCAAACATTATTGCTGATTCTACATCTCGCAAACAGTGGGAAGTCTTTCGAGCAGCAGCACCTTATGCAGACCTTCTTTCGTGGGCCATTCCAGCCCTATTCCAGACATTACTCTCACAAGTCACATCCAATCATTGTTCAACGCTTCAGTTGCTGTAAACACTAGGCAAACACACACAGCAGGCATCAATTCATTTGAAACATTTCGCCGGTCTCTAACCTACCCAGTCTGTGGCCACCTCTCGACACTCACATTACAAGGTTTATCGCTTACCTGTCACTTTCAGGTTACAAATACTCCACAGCTCAGTCATACATTGCAGCCATCAGTTTTTACAGCAAAGCAATTTACAATGTAGATCCTACTAATCATTATATTATAAGAAAGCTACTTCAGGGCATGCAAAGAACAACACTACACAAGGACAATCGTTTGCCTATTACATTACAGCTCTTAAACAAAATTATACCAACATTGCAAACTGTATGCAACACCATATACGAAACCAAACTATTCACTGCAGCTTTCACTTTAGCATTTCACGCCCTCTTGCGCATAGGGGAATTCACAGTGTCTAAAGGCAACACACCAGCAACTATCATCCAATTTCATGACATAACAATGCAGCAGACCAACATTCAATTGACAATTTCTCATTCTAAAACAGACCAATTAGGTGTGGGGGCAAACTTGCAGATTCCTGCTTCAAATGGTGTTGCTTGTCCTTTTGCCGCCATGCATGCCTACTTACACATGCGCAGATCTCAAACTGGCCCATTGTTTTTTTCATTTTGAAGGTCAACCATTGACCCGTTATCAATTTATCACCATATTGAAGCGCTGTCTTAATGCAATAGGGGTTGATAGCTCCAATTATAATTCCCACTCATTTAGAATAGGTGCAGCTACAACCCTTGCTATTCAAGGCGTTCACAGTGACGTCATCCAAGGGTCAGGACGATGGCGCTCTAATGCATTTCGTACATACATTCGGTAACCTTATCATTCCAACAGTATCTTACTAACCATAAACAAGATAATTCTAGGTCCTGTTAGAGTTTGGATTGTCGGATCTTCTATCATCAAACGAGCAGCTATGAGTGCAGTATCAAGACGGGGGGGGGGGGGGGGGGGCTTAATCTTAATCTCGAGAATACTTCAGTCTTATGGCAGTGATATAGTGGCATGAAGCTACAAGACCTTAATACTAGCCTATCAACGTTGCTAACGTTAGAAGGTCGTCCTGAGTTTCTCATCATTTATTGCGGAGCAAACAATGTTGGCCAGAAAACCACTGAAGAGCTGCTGGAGCTCCTTTCCACAACGATAGTTTGGTCCTCTGCCCTGCCTAGATTAGCTTGGCGCTTTTCAGAGAATGTTAAAGCAATGAATGAAATAAGGGGTCGAATGAATAGAGAAGCGATAAAATTTGTAACATCCAGGGGCGGTCATTACATCAAATACCCTCAGTTTTCCCCAAAACCACCTACGTTGTTTGACCCTGATGGAGTTCACCTGTCCCAGCTGGGTAATGATATCCTTTTAAACTCCATTAAAGGTGCGTTGCAAGATTTATTACATTGTGGCGGTGTTGGCCTTCCGGACTAACCACATCACAATTAACTACTACTGGCTCGTGGTGACCATTGGAGTTGCAGTCCTGCCGCCGTCACCAATGTTACTTTTGGAAAGTGGCGCACTCCATTTGTTGCGGTTGCAGTGTCATAAACAAACGTTCATGACCCTTGCAAGTGGCGCTATCGTCACACCCCAACTCCAATGGAAGAGTGCAATCATTCAAATTATCATAGGATACAGTTTTTTACTGTCAATATAATGTGTTTATAATGCTGTTAATGTGTTTAAAATGCTGTGTATTCATGCTTGTGCATTCGCGCACATACTTGCTGCACAAGAACTTTGACAATTTTAATGTGTTTTGAACTTTGAAACTTGTGCATTTGCGTTTACCCATTCGCACAAACCTTGTGTATAACTTTGTCATTTGTATGTCTGTGCATTTGCACTTGCCTACTGTACAGAATATTATATTTTGTGACGTTTGTGCATTTGCGCTCACCCACTGCGCAATGAGTCTATTGATGGGCCGTCACGTATTGTTGTATTGTTTGAATTGTTGTGAGGCAGCCCATTGGTAGCCTAAACGCACTGCGGCCAGTAACGCCAAACCATAATAAAGTATTTAGTCCTAATCAATCTCTCTTATTTATTCATCAGGTATCTTGGATAATATGGCATATCTTGGCTTGTCAAAGATATGCAAATTTATCCAAGGACCTATAAATAGTGTTAATGTTTTTCCGGAATTTTTCCGGTTGAATATACTCGCTTTAAAATTAGGCCTCTTTTTGCATCATTTCTGGATTCTTCTTGAAACTGGTAAGACATGTTTTATTTCTCTGTAATAAAGTATACTCTTTAGATTAATTTACCCTCCCTTCCTCTCCCATTTCCTTTCCTTAGAACCACATACTGCTTTTCTTTACATTATTTTTTTCAGGTCAACCATCACAACCTTTGTGATACCTTCAGTTCCGGTGTGACACCCACGTAATCTTTGTGATACCTGCAGCTCTGAACAAAAAATCGTCGCAGTGACACTCGTTCTATTCCTGACATTGTCGTCGATTTATTGCGCTATCGTCGCACCCAAACTCCAATGGAACTGTGCAATCATTCAAATTATCATAGGATACAGTTTTTTACTGTCAATATAATGTGTTTATAATACTGTTAATGTGTTTAAAATGCTGTATATTCATGCTTGTGCAATCGCGCACATACTTGTTGCACAAGAACTTTGACAACTTTAATGTGTTTTGAACTTTGAAACTTGTGCATTTGCGTTTACCCATTCGCACAAACCTTGTGTATAACTTTGCCATTTGTATGTCTGTGCATTTGCACTTACCCATTGTACATAATATTATATTTTGTGACGTTTGTGCATTTGCGCTCACCCACTGCGCAATGAGCCTATTGATGGGCCGTCACGTATTGTTGTATTGTTTGAATTGTTGTGAGGCAGCCCATTGGTAGCCTAAAGTCACTGCGGCCAGTAACGCCAAACCATAATAAAGTATTTAGTCCTAATCAATCTCTCTTAGTTTATTCATCAGGTATCTTGGATAATTAAAAAAAATATACAATGTCTGAGTTATCGGCACGATAATTAGGCGTCATTTTATTTTTGTATGTTAAAATATCACCCACTATGACAAGTTGTTGATCCTCTGTAGATTCATAACATGTTGTTTTACCTTAAACTAGAATGTTTAAGGTGAAATACAACCCATTGTAACGCCAATGACATTCTTAATTTACACGTAACATTGAGAACAAATATAAATGAATGCGTTTAAAAAAGTTACGATTCATATTACAGTTTTTGATTTTTAAATCCAGCACAAGAAATAATTAACGTCGTTAACAAAATATAAGGACGTGAAGCGTCAAAGTTCAAACTAATTGGCTGTGCAACAATGAGATTTTCTTTTCTTATTGACAATCTAAGCGTTTTGTTTTCGATTAGGAAATACTGACATAGTACAGTATTATAATAACACACCCGTTTCATTTTTCCGATATCATGATCCTTGAACGTTCATTTACATACAGTAATCAGAGCAAATATCCATTACTTAAAATTAAAAAAAGAAATTGAGTCGAACGAACAAAACATGTTCTTTCTGAATATCAAAAGTTCGCCAACTATAAAAGTTTTATAAGATTTTATTTATTAACAAATTAAATGTCAATTTAAAAAAGAAATGTCTCACCGTAACCGTTAGCAAAGACTAAAACTCCGACACACACAAACACTGCATACATCTTTGTGACGAACCCGGACATCAGAAAATAAAACAGGAAACACACCGACTCTTGAATTCTGTTTATAGTTGACATAGACATTCGATAAATATAGTGCCGTAGAAAAAGGTCGTTACCCCCGAAATTATCAAAGTTTACTTATTTCAAGTTTGCTTCGGGATGTTATAATATTATAATTCATTTCCTCGTTTAAAAATGAATGTTCATTGTATGCACTTAATTCTTCTGGCTTTTTGAATTAAAATTGAAACAAAGGAAGCGAGTGCTCTTTAAAATTGTCAATGACATCACGGAGATATCACCTCTAGCATTTTCCTGTTTATCGACATTCCGGTAATAAAAGGCTAGTCATCACAGACATAACACTTGGAATACAATGTTAAATATAACCATGTCCTATTAACGAGGCCGGGTCTAATTTGTTCTGCCCTAGATTTTTGGATGAAACTTTTTACATGAATTTCTACTGATATAATTATTATTTTAAGATTAAAAAATAAGACATTTACCACACCGTTTGTTTAGGGGGTCATCTCAAAGTGTGTTAATCTTTAACATAGGACCCTATGGGATTTTGCTTGAAATGTATCAATTTTGCATATTTTTTCAAAACTTCTGCCCTAGGGATTTCTTTTTCTGTTCTACATATTAAAGTTATTGCTAAAAGGCATCTAATGGTCAAATACAAAAAAACTTTTACCTCCTGGTTTGTTCCAGGGGTCTTATCAAAGTTGATTTTTGTATGCCCAATTTCCCAGATTCGTCAGATAATGGCTATTTTTTATTTGACAAAAGCGGAAAAGGTGATCTAATTAGTATTATTAAAACATTCAGACTTATTTAAGTAATAAAAAAATATATAACATCACATATTAAGGGTCATTGATATAAAATACAAGGTTACTGTCTGAAATATATGAATTTAGCTATATTTAGGCGGGTTAAGAAAACGTGACAGAAGGCTAGGCTTGCTGAACCCTCTTCACGTTTTCGACCCGAGCCCAAATATAGCTTATACTTCGAGACATTTATATTTATTCCACAATATAACATTATTTTTACGCATCAAACGAGATATTTTCAACAATTTTTGCTGAATATCTGCAGTTGAAACTATCACGCCATGGCGTTAATCAAGCAAAAAGATGACGTCACAATACAAATGAAACGCTGCGCGAAAGCGTGCGTACTCGTTCTGTACTCGGCCTCGTTAAACGTTTTTCTGTTAGTGTAATTAGTAGATAACAGAGGAAATAGGGACAATGTAGACAATTTTAAGGTCTTGTGTTAAGCATTATAAAAAACAATGGATGATATATAACATTGACCAGCTTGTTAAAAAAAAAACCTTCCACAAATTAAATTTATCATGAAAAGGCAAACACGCCTTACTTTTGAATATTTCTTTTAATTAGATATTAAATACTTCCATGGTCACATATGCTAAATCATTGATTTCATTGTTTGATATAATCTTATCCATAATTGATTTCCGCATGAAGGGGCTATAACGTATGTAGTTTACTTCACGTATGAACATCACCTCAAACTGTCGATACATAATACCATGTATAAAAACAAAACAAGACATGGCATATGTTGCTCTTTGCCACCAGCGTGACTTTAAATGTTACATAACATTTTAACACATTGCGTAAAATTATATAAAATAATATTACGTAATACTACAATTAAAATTTAATTGAATTATGTCACAATTATGCATTTGATCTTAATATAATGTAACTATAATTAATTTCCGAATAGTAATTAATAATAATATACAAATATGAATTTTATTAATTGGCTGAATTGAGAAACTGAAATCGAAAATTGGTTACGTAATATTGTCAAACAATTTCCTTGTGGTCTGAAAACGCCATGAACTTGATAAAACTTATTAATCAAGTTCAGATCCCAAGGAAATATAAAAGGAGGAAAGAAAACTGAGCAAACTCATAGCTAATGGGATAAACATATACTCTGGCTATTTCAATATTAGGACTACAAATTAATTATCATTAACCGAGCTAATCATACAGTGAAATAAACATGCATATATTCAATGCAACAAATCAAAAACGTACAAAAATATAACTGGAGGGATAAACATATGCCCTTCAGTAGTCCAACAATAATGTCGACAGAGTTAAACATATGCTCTGGATACAGCGTAAACAAAGTAAACACAGTGTTGACTAGACATTGTAGTTGCATCTAATTACACGAATTAACCGGTCTGATGTACGATTTAAAGGCATCCAGTCTCCAACGTTCCAGGAGTCTACTTTTACCGTCGCCCATTCCGCAGTCTGCGCTGCGAGAAGCCATGCCAATTCGAAATGAATGGCTAGTAATTTTCCCCATCTGGATATTAGCAAAAGATAAACAATTCTTCAGTATCACCGAAAATTTGATCCTCGTCACAGGTGTGCAGAGTACGTAGCAAAATAAAGGATTCTATTGTACTCCTCTTTGATTAATATAAGTCTTAAGGCACTGCACTGGGCAAAATTCTGAATTCTTAGCCCCTTGTATTGTAAGGAAGAAAGGCTTGGCCAGGCTTATATGAAACAAACTTAAGGTATTTCTGAAAATGAAAAGCTTGTAGAAACACGGTAGGTACATGTATATGAATGTGTATATAATTTCTTATCTTTGTAACTTAAAGGGGTCTATATACTTTTCAACAAGAACTTTGAGTCCAAAGATTTGAAAACGAATATAAAGGCCACATTAATATAGATGAACCAAATATTAGCAACCCTGAATTATATCTTAAAGCTGAGTACCTAAATAAATCACTTAATTGCAAGGGCATACACTTAGCTGATCCTGACAAACTTTTAGATGTAAATTTGAAATATGCTATGTAACTTAAAAACTTCTACAATCCTTGTAAAATCTTACAAATTAATTATTTTTTAATGAAATTAACCTTGTGACCTTCAAAATTATTTAACATATGCATTGTAAATTACGGTTTCTATTAACAAAAAATATTATCTTACTAAGTTCGCAGCGTTTTTCAAAATCTACGATATAACATCGTTATTTCATGATTCAATTGGGAATTTTGACATGATAATGCCCTTGCAATATTGAATTTTTTAAATGACCTCAAAACTACAAATACATCTGCTTGTACCATGCGACTATACAACTATGAACATAAAATATTGTACAGTTACAGATATATATTTTAGAAATATATTGCATTTGAGTGACTGTTATTGATTGTAAAATGGACATGCCAGTTGAACTTAAGTATACGTCGTGTTTTCGTAACAAAAATGTGCCGATATTTTTATTGGCCGCCTTAACTGTACTGCGCAGTTGTCCGTTTGAGCTTACGAGCTCCAGTTAATACTTTTTGTACAACAAATGATGAGCATGGATCTTGAAGGCCGTTGAGTTTATGGACGGGACTGATGGCCGAAAGATAATATGTTATCGTCGACGGTGCGTAGTCTTGTGAGAATAGGAAAGCAACATAGAGAACCAATATGTGTTGTTGAACGGGGATATCCGTTCGTAAACTGTACTTTTCCGCAAAGTTCCTAAACGTAGACCATGCGTGAGTGTATGATGATGAAGTTGACACAGTCAAACTGGAGTCAAGTAGTTTGTTCACAATCAGGGTCAACTTGGATAAGGCGGAAGACTGGGGATCTTGACCGGTTGTTTGTCGGCCCAATGTGCTAATTGTAGGAATTGCTGTACCTTGGAACGAGAAAGCAAGTCACATAGTATTTTTTTTATGCTTAATGTTTTGCTTTAAAATAAATATTGAATTTAAGATAACTATCAACGAGCTGGCGAACAAAAGACATGATATCATTATCCTTACATGTTTGTTTGTATATCACATGCACCAATGCCTTATTTTCAGTGTTAAATAAAATACATTTGTAATTCAACATTTCCCCCCACACTTGTATTGCCACAACTATTGGGTGAAGTTCTAAGGCTGCACTATTTTTATATTTCCAATTATTATCCTAGTTTCCATAAAACCACTGATTACCGAATACCGCTGCATACCCGATAGAACCCGAAGCATCTGTGTACAATTTAAGCTCATGCAAACTTGACAACTTATCTGGAAGGAAAATCGAGGATCCATTGAATTTATCAAGAAAACATTCCTATTCTGCCTTTGCCTACAGATAGTGAACCAACACAACAATCCAGTGCATCGAATTTATTGTGTATGCGGTAAAAAACTGAAACAAAAACAAAGTATGAATTACTCATACGTTCTCAAAACAATGTACATGTAAAGACAAAATGCATATAATAATAGATTGTAATGAAAGAATAGAAATACAAACTAGACACGATCTCGTTGCGAGCAACGAGGAGGTCTTCCGTTCGATTTTTAGAATGAAATATGACATCATCGACTTTGATTTTCGACAGCAAACATGTTATGGAAAAGGAGTAGAGTACTAATGCTTTATTGTATTGTTTTTGTATAAGTTCTCTTGCTTTTTTAACCTAATCTGGCTTTAATAACCTTTCACAAAATGGCTCTCATTATAGGGCTATAGATAAAAGATTTTAGAGCTCTTTGATCCCCTAATTTAAGGGGCAGGTCCCTTTTTCTTGGATTCAAATGAAAGGACATTTAATTCTGAACACATTTTGTCAGCAAGTGTTTAGAAAATTTCTGGCCCCTAAAAACCCTTAATTACGTAACACATGATAAAATCATTACATTGCTTGAATATATAACTATAAGATAAACACATTTGCTTCTATAATATTTCACAAAATATTTCTCAGTAAAGGGCTACAGATTAAAGACTTTAGAGCCCTCTGGTCCCCTTTTATTAGGGGCCAGCCCCTTTTTCTTGATATGGAATGAAATGTCATTAAATTCTAAACAAATTTTGTTCAACACATGTTTAGTAATTCGTTACCGTTTTGGAGATAGATGAGAAAGAAGGTTTTAGGGGCCGGTCCCTTATCTCCTTTTAGGGGCCGTTCAACGAAATTTTGACGGTTGCAATTTGTTGAGAACATCATTTTGAACAACTTTTCTTTTATACTGCATTACAAAATATTTTTCCTTTCTGAGATAAGGGTGATCAAAATTTTTGACTTTTGGCCCCTAAAAACCCTTAATTACGTAACACATGATAAAATCATTACATTGCTTGAATACAGAACTATAAGATAAACACATTTGCTTCTATAATCTATCACAAAATATATCTCAGTAAAGGGCTACAGATTAAAGACTTTAGAGCCCTTTGGTCCCCTAATTTGAGGGGCCAGTCCCTTTTTCTTGATTTCAAATAAAAGGTCATTTAATTCTACACAAATTGTGTTCAACGAGTGTTTAGAATTTCGTTACCGTTTTGGAGATGTATGAGAAAGAAGGTTTTAGGGGCCGGTCCCTTTTCTCCTTTTAGGGGCTGTTTAACGAAATTTTGGCTGTTGCATGTTGTAAAGTACATCATTTTGAACAACTTTTCTTATGTACTGCATTACAAATTATTTTTCCTCTGTGAGATATGGGTGATCGAAATTTTTGACTTCTGGCCCCTAAAAACCCTTAATTACGTAACACATCATAAAATCATTACATTGCTTGAATACATAACTGTGAGATAAACATATTTGCTTCTATAATCTATTACAAAATATCCCTTGGTGAAGAGCTATGGGTAAAAGACTTTAGAGCCTTCTAGGTCCCTAATTTTAGGGGCCAGCCCCTTTTTCCTGATATCAGCCGAAAGGTCTTGTAAATATGAGCCTTTTTTACATTACATGTTTTATTAAAATATTTTCCAGAAAAAAGATAATGAGATAAAAGCACAAAAATTTACGACGTTTTTTTAATGTCAATTTTCGAGCCCTAGCGAGCTTTGGCGCCAGAAGTGCTAAACTTACAAAACAACAACCATGCAAAACTTCAATCTTTCCTTTACCAACCGTAGAAATTTGAGCTTAATATCTCTTATACTTTAGGAGAACGACAGAAGACAAAATACCCATATAAAAATTAGAAAAATCTCAATATCTCAAAAACGGATGTGACGTCATCAACACAAAAAAAATTTAATCAGGTTCAGACCAATATCTATCGTATCTTAATTTTTCATTGAGATCGGCCGAGCCGTTTCTGAGAAATTGCGTGCACAAAAATAGGAAGAAAAAAAATAATAATAACTAGAGCAAAGCTCGTTGCAAAGCAACGAGTGGGTTTTCCGCTAATGTCGAAAGCAACGCTAGAAGTACGTCTAAGAAGCAGAGTTCTTTATCTAGTAACAAAGAAACCTAAGTACAAAAAGATAAAAAAAATCGAATGATTCTTGGTACAACTTAACATAATCCGAATGTTTTTAAGTACGACTTAACCAAAAACCCTTAACCATTTCAAGAACGACTTAACAAAAAAAAACAATGTGTTTAAGTACGACTTAACAAATTTGACTTCATTTTAGGAACAAGTTTACTTAGTCTGGTACCCTTCCCACAATTCTGTTCGCGCACTCTCTACATTGTAGAGAGTGCGCGAACGGAATTGTGGGAAGGGTACCAGACTACAAGTTTACTTTACCTTGAACTTACATCTTTTTTCTTAACCCAGAATGCAAAATTAAAATTTACGTAAAAAATCAATTTTGTTTAAAACATAATTCGTAGCAACTTTTTCTCTTCATTGCTTTTCAAAGGGTTGACCTTTCATACTGTGTGCTCGTTGCATCATTAATTGTCAGAAACTTATCGATGTAAAGTTTACTTTACTGTACCTCTGTGAATATTTTTTATTAAAATTACTATGAACCAGACAACATTGAAATGGTGAACATTTCAAAGGGCCCCGCTTATGTTATTTCAGAGAATTCTGCTTTGACCTTGACCTATAACTTGAAATTTTTCCAGCTGGCATAGAACTTTTAGTTCAATTTCATTCCCCCTAACATACATGCATTTTTGTTCAATCTGACCAAGATTAAGCATATCCAGGAAATAATCTACTGTCTAAAACTAATTTTAAAAAGATCTGCTATGACCTTGGCTTCACATTGATAGACTTGGTTCAAGGTCACTGCACGCCATTAACCAATAAACTCTGTAAAGGTAAAATATTAGCCAAAAAGGAGAGTATATCTATGCTCTTAAAATATGGAATTTTGTGTGATCTGATATGACCTTGACTCTTCATCTACAAATATCATTCAAGGTCATTGCATATATTTTGATCAAAGGCATCATGTGAGTGAAGTATGAGGCTGAATGGAGCAAAGGGAGAGAAGATATACTCCGGACAAGGATTTTTAAAAATATAATTCTGCTATGACCTTCACAGTTTCTTTTCACTGAAAATAGGTTCAAGGTCACTACACACCCTTTCACCCTTTACTCAAACACTCTGCTTATGTGAAGTCTGAGCCAAATAGGGGTTAGTAGAAATTATATATGCTCTCAAAAAAGGATTTTTGCATGATCCGATATGATCTTCACCCGTTACCTAGAAATTTCATGCAAGGTCACTGCACATCGTTTAACCATTAAGACACTCTGTGAGTATTAGCCAGATTGGACCAAAGGGAAAAAAGATATGCCCCAGACAAGGATTTTATATATATAATTCTGCTATGACCTTAACCTTGTACCTAAAAACATGGTTCAAGGTCACTGCACATCCTTCAACCAAAGGAACCCTGTGGATGAGGTATGAGCCAGATTGGGCCAAGGGGAGAGAAGCTATGCTCCTGTCAAGCCATCTCGGATGGACAGACGGACAAATTGATCACTAGAAGGCGCCCGCATAAACATGCCATTTTATCTAATTTAAAATAGTATCCATGCTATCTGCCCATGGTGAATAGTCATCAAAACCATTCATCAGCAAAATTTGATTTCCCTCCTTTTTAAGGTAGTATGGGACATAGATCTGTCGATATTAATGTGGATTAAAGTACTATATAATTGAAAAATTTTCACTGGTTTAGAATTTTCAAATTTTACAATATTTAACCAAAAAATAGCTTTTAAAAATATTTGAAAAGGTAAAAATTGTAAAAACCCCAGCGGGATTCGAACTCATGACTTACAGGTTCCCTCTAACCCACTGTGCTAAGGAGTTAGGTGACCATTTTTGAAAAGAAACTACATGTACTTATATAATTACACTTTATTTTATTGTTTATTTCGATAAACAATACGTCACAACATGGAAGTGTCCCATATCACCTTAAACTCGGAACACCTCTGACCTAATAAGATCGCTGCATTAAATACAAAGTTTGATTTAACTCTAATTTGTTTATCATCAAGAAATTCTGCATCGCTGACAAATAAAGTTTTCTTCTGTATAATGAAATACCAATTAACTGACTATTCGGACAATAGCAAGTTTATTGTCCCACTCCACAGCAACTATTTCCCTTGGCTTTGCCTCAATAAATAGTTGCTGTCTTTGGGGACAATAAACTTGCTATTGTCCTCATACCCAGTAAATACTAAATAGGCATATAATATCCCATCCACCTACATTTCATGTTATATAACCTCCCGTTTGTAACCTTCAATTTCACTGTAAAGTCAACATATCTGTCATAGCCACAAGTTTCACAATTTATTTCTGCTTCTCATGTACTTAAAATTAGGGGCCTTAATATTGCTTACCAATTCCAACAAGAGACATCCCTCTAACTATTGATAATCATTAAAATTCATTTCATGAATCTACGCAACAATGATAAACCTTCAAGTGCAGTCACTCTCAATTTTACAAAAATATTGACGGTACTTTATCCGAAACTGTTCCTTGTACCTTTAACTTAGTACACTAACATTTTTATGAAAAGACTAAGAAAGCTAATGCAATTCTGAGAAAAAGAATACCACATATTGCCAATTCCATTGAGGTTTAATAAAATTATGGCCATTTAAGTGAACCCACCATTTCCAATTTCCTTTAGTAAACACAGATTTACAGGGTTCTCCATAGTAAAACATCTTTACCTGACCTTTTAGAGGTCAACTTTTGTTCAACCACCTTTAAAAAGAAACCTTATTCAATACAACATACGCCTACATGATATAATCATGATAAAAGCTTCACATCACTTAGAAATACCCTTACATGTATACCCCCCCACCCCCCCAATCTTTTGATTTTCATAAAAAGTCATGGTTTGAAATGTTTTACCTAATTTTATGAAACGTGTGGCAATTTCCTTGAGTAATTTCTCACACATATTTGAAAACAATCATCAATGATTCTAAAATTTGATCTTTATTTGTTTATTGTATGATTTGTACCATTTTAATTAACAAATAGACAGCTGTCCTGCTTGTGATTTCTTGTTTTCATGAAAAAAGTAAGCTAACAATCATATTTAGTGAATATCTAATCTATTCTGATTTCTAGTCTCCTTCTAACCATGCTAAAACAGTAAGTTACAACCTACAAGTTAGACATCTGCCTTAAATTAAAATTAAATTCAAACTCACCCAGGTAGCTGGAGACAGATCGAGTTGATTTCCATGAAAAATTTTCAAGTTTGACATGTTTTTCTACTTTTTTTTATGCATATATACCTTAGAAAGGTAGAAATATGTTGTTTCTTGTTCATTTCAAAAGTAATAATCATAGCAGATGTTATTTCAAAGTCAAATGTACATTTACATATCCTACATGTAATCTTAATGCAGACAATTAAATAGAGGGGGGGGGGATTTTTCAATTATGTAAACACATCTAAATATCTTTATGAAATAAAAAATAAAGGAAACATAATTGCATACTTTTATTGGAAAACAAATTTTCACAGCAATTATGAATTTCTTTATAAACAGCCTTAATTTTGTTTTCATAATTTCTTATCAAACACAAACCACAACATGGCATGATGCTTTCTTCAAGTTCCATTATTGTTCATGCATTATCGGATTTAATTTGAATTACCGGTAAATAGTCTGTAGAACACAAGGAATATGCATGTGGATAGAGGTGACAGGTTAATCTCAGGAGCTGACCCACAAGAATCAAGAGGTACCGGTAAAAGCCATGTGGTAACAAGAGTCTGTTTTGAGCTGAAATAAAAAAAAAATAATTAGCTGTGTTTACATACATGTACTAGTAATAGCTGTGTTTACATTAACATATGCATAGTATATCTGGAAAAAATACACTGACCATGCAGTGTAAAAGGTATGACATATCCCAATACATGACATAACATTTAGGCAGTACAAGATCAAAAATTTGCATATCAAGTCATAATATAATATTAAAAAATTTTCATAGGTATAAACACTTATCAAATTGAGAGAGAGTTTGAGAGAGAGAGAGTTTATTACCATACTTGTAGTGCAACAGTCAATATTTCAATTCGTAAATTACAAACGAATATTACCCACCGAACAGCGTCAAAGTACATGTACTGGTATTAGCTTCTGGTATACCATTTTTTATCAATTCTACTGTGTTTTTTTTTTTGGCAAATAAATTAAGCGAGGGTTTTTGCTTATTTTCTTATAAATCACATGTTTTAAAAACAATACTATGTGTAATAAGCATAAAACATGTATGAGTAAACTTAATGAAGAATTTTTAATAGATTATTTTTCACAGAATGTGGTACATTACATGTATGTCAATCTTTATAAAACTAGTGTATATTTCGTGCGCCATAAATTGCAAGTTTTTTGTAAATATCATTTACTTGCATGATAGGTATATATGGTCTAACCAAAATTTTCTTCATAAAGCTACAGCTGTATGTACCACATATATGTTTTGTCACAAGTATACATTTAAAAAAAAAAAACCCAAATTCCAACAGTTGAAATAAACTCAACTCATTCTCTGATAAGTTCATTGTGTTTTGTGCGTGCATATCTTATTTGTCTGCTGCAACAGCAGCCAATCAGCGGTAAGCTGAATCCACAAAAAGAAAGTTTGTGTTTTAGGAGCGGGTAAATTGTTTATGCGACACTGTCAAGAAAACCACACCAAATAATAACAAGAAACATAAATATTCACTTATATGTATTGTGTTGTAAAGTAAAGGTTTTTAACACTTATTGCATCTTGCAAAACATGTGATGACCCTTAATCATCTGTCATATATCTGATATACATGTATATTATGTAAAAGATGGGAGAAATAACGACGGAACAAACTGGGATTCGAACCTGGCCCTCTGAATCTCTAGTCAAGTGCTCTACCAACTGAGCTACATGTATCTGGCACCGGTATTCAAACCAGTCTGACCGTCACATTCCTTCCCCCTTAAATGATCTTCACCCTCTAAGATCACCCCTGGCAGGAGTTAACCTGTTAGTTCCAGGGGTTGGTCACAACACCAATATTGTAACAGGATGGGAGAAATAATGAAGGACCAAACCGGGATTTGAACCTGGGCCCCCTGAATCTCTAGTCAGGTGCTCTACCAACTGAGCTATCTGGCACTGGTATTCAAACCGGTCTGATCATCACATATATAAAGAATTATTTTAAACAATGTTGTTCAATAAAAAATAACACGCGCAACCTTCAGTTTTTGTCTGTAATTAATCAATATTGGCGTGCGATCAGTTCTCGCCGAGTACCATTTCTCACCAGTGCATTCACTGCATTGTTACGTCATTTTATCAACACATAAAATTATATACGAAAATATGATGTAACAGTGCACCAGCGAGAAATGGTCCTCGGCGAGAACTGCTCGCAGGCCAGTACTGCCAGTAGTCAGATTAAAAAAAAGAGAATAAAAAATTACATTTAAAACATTAACAAGGACAATTTAAGTACACATCATAACTGCTAAACAAGAAAAATTATGTGAACTGGTAGAATAGTACGCATAGTTCTAACTTGTAACCTACATGTACAAGTACATGTACCGGGTACCCGTTGGTCTGCTAAACCTTTCTAATGATACAATGATTGGCATCATAAAGATATTAAAGTCATGTTTTAACTCTGAAGTCTGAAGTATACAATTTTATTTACTTGAAGTTATGTCTACAGGATATTCATGACTACATTTGGAGTCTTTTGCACAAGAATATATGATATGTTTCTAATTAGACCCTGCTTTGAATTTTGAGTTGAAAATTCACAATCTGTTATTTTTTTAAATAGATAAATTCAGTTACCCTTTCCAGTCCCCCATGAACCTCGAGCGAGTCTAAACATCCATGAAACATGTAAAAATTACACGTTAGTAAACAAACACCCACACCATAACAAAAACAAACAGTGTGCACGTACTTACATGTACATCTATACTATATACTAAATTTTAACTTTAACTTTTTTAAACTTTAAAAGGAGTAAAAGCCTCACCTTCTTCAGTAACATCCACATAAATCACACACTTTAATGTCCATCTTTTCTCCTTTATTACTCGTAGCTTATCAACGACTGATTGTCGACAGAAGTGTGGCTGTCAGAATTTCCTCGTAAACGATTCACACGAGAAAAATATCCTCCTTAAACAAATATGTAGTATTGTTCCCTGTGCATGTTCATATGTTTCACAGTAAATTGAAAATGCATTTGTACATCGAAAGAATACACAACTTCTCTTCTGCATTACGGCTCTCTCTTTTCTACAATGCCGTTCGTTATTGTTTACATTCGGCGCGCGCGCGGGGGTTACAAACAGGGGCGCCCCGACAAATAGTTGCACATAGAACGTTAAAATAATATGTGTTCATTGAATTCATAAATGATATAGATGAAAAAAATGAAATTGAATCACAACTATTTATCTAAGACGCAACACAACGTAATGCAGTAAATGCCTGGGCCTTAAAGTGGCATTTGTTCGCTTGTGTGTCTATGTAGACAAATTAACTCGTTCATGTAACGTTACGATTCACACATATTTGTTTTATGAAATTTGAAAAAAATAGGGCACAGAACTTTTTAAATTTGATACCAAATGACATTATTTAATATATTAACAATAACTGAATTAATTTCTTTTCATAAAATGATAACGATTTTTGCTATTAGAAAAATACGTGTATGAGCTGCTGACCCCTAATTACAGGGGCCAGCCCTTTTTTCTTAATTTTAAATGAAAGCTCTCATTATTTTAAACAACTTTTGTTCTATATGTATTAACAAATTATTTTTAGTTTAAAGGTTATTATACAAAAAGCAACAAAATTTCAGACCCCCCAAAACCTTAAACTTTACCGGCAAATAGCTTAAAAACTAAAAAACATTTTGCCAAAATGTACATGCCAGCAAAACTATAAAATGTTACCAACAATCCTGCTAAATTTCATGCAACTATCTTTTGTAGTTCCCGAGATCAACTCTGGACAAAAGACCCCCCAATTTTCAATTAAAGGGCAATAACTCAAAACCGGAAGTGAATTTTAAAAATTTGAAAAAAACGTCCCGAGATATTAACATTGTCTACATACCCTGAAAGTTTCATAACAATCAGACAACAAATGTACGAGAAATGGCCTACACAAAATTTGCGGATAAAAAAAAAAAATAATAATAAGAAACAGTAGAATAACAGAAGGGTTTTCCGTTGAAAAACGGAAAACCCTAATAAGAAGAAGAATAGGGAAAAAGAAACAAAGCAATAACAATAAGGTCTTCCGTTTCCAACGGAAGACCTTAATAACAGTATTAAGATAGGGTCCAAAACAATGAATTTTATCGCAAATGGGTTTCCATAGAAAAATGTAACAAACGTACGTTCATTTACTAAGACTGACAATGACACTAATGGCGTTCCATACTTTTTAGAGATAATTAGAAATTTTCTTATAAGCTGCATTTATATAAAATACAAAACAGTAAACACATAAATGAATAGCCGTGTATGTAATATATATAAACAGAAAACTACTTACAGTGTGTGGCAGCATACGAATACAAAAAACATGTTGGATGGACTGAGTGTCCTTGTGTGGGTCACACAAACAACAAAACAGGAAGTTAACAATTAGGAAAAGTAACTCTAAATTATATAATGAAAGGATAACTCTATGTTCAAAAAGGAAAGATAACTGCAGAAAATACATATCAAAATGATAATGGAAGATAACTCTTAATGTTTTTAGATAATAATTAAACTTTAGCAAAATACACAATCACACAAAATCTTGTAAACAATACACTCCCCGTCTGATATCTTTAGATATCACTATCCAACATATTTACAAAATAACCAAAATATTCCAAACGAAATACCAAACAGTTCTGATTAACATGAAGCACTGTTACAAATATTTAAATTGCCATCAAGAGCACAGTCTCTGTAACCGGGCGCGTGTAGAATGTGTTAACGCCATTCTTGTTCACACGAAGTTGTACTTTACGGACTCTCTTGTCTGATACGCTTGGGAACACTTGATCCACTACTGCCATCTTCCAGTCACAGCGATGGGCTGAACTGTCCTTCAATAAAACGACATCACCGACGGATAGGTTTCTTTGGTGCTGTGTCCACTTTTGTCGACTTTGAAGGGTGACTAAGTATTCCTTACGCCATTGTTTCCAGAAGAGGTATGCGAGATGTTGAACCCTTTTCCATTGCGCTTTGAAGGCATCTTTCTCGTCAAATGGTCCAGGCGGTTCTCCTCCTTTGTCCGTTTTTTGGGTCAGAAGGGTATATGGAGTGAGAATAAATGGGTACTCTGGATCAGTTGGAACTGGCACCAGTGGTCTTGAATTAATAATGGCACTAGCCTCAGCTAAGAACGTAACAAGGGTCTCGTGTGTCAACTTCTTTGCTGTACCAGTAATCAACAATGAATCTAGTATCCGTCTTGTAAGGCCTATCATCCTCTCCCATATGCATGCGCCACCCATGTGGGATGAGTGTGGTGAGTTGAATATCCATACTGTTCTGTTGTCAAGAAGAAACTTGTTCACAGGTCCATCTTCTACGTTTATAGCGTCAATTCCAAGACTTTCTGTTGAGCCAACGAAATTTGTGCCACGATCTGATCTAAACTCTTTAACACTTCCACGTATAGCGACAAATCTCCTAAGTGCATTAATGAAGGATGAAGAACTCATCTCTTCGATGACTTCAATGTGAACAGCTCGCGATGAAAGACATAAAAACATTACAGCCCAGCGTTTTGCATGAGCCAGTCCTCCTCTAGTTCGACATGCAAGAACTTCCCAAGGTCCGAAGGTATCCACTCCTACACTTGAGAATGGAGGTCCTGGTGTTAATCGATCTTCAGGTAAGTCAGCCATGAATTGATGTTCTGGTTTTCTCCTCATCTTTCTGCAAGTCACACAGCTGTATATCATCGAGGATACGATACGCTTGGCTCCTGTTACCCAATATCCAGCAGATCTTATTGAGCCTTCTGTGAAGTGGCGTCCTTGATGTTTGGTAAGTTGATGATAATGGCGCACCAACAGTATAGCTATGTGTTGTTTGCCAGGAATAATGACAGGATTTTTCTCAGTGACTTCCAACTCTGAATTCATCAATCGGCCTCCTACACGCAAAATACCATCATGGTCTAAAACTGGATTCAGCTTTACAAGTGAACTCTTCTTATTGAGAGCTCGGTTTTCTCTGATACTTCTGATCTCTTCTCGAAAAGCTTCACCCTGGACCGCTCGAATGATGTGTTTTTCTGTTTCAAGATATAGGTCAACATCTTTCGCTTTGTTGCAGAAATGCCGTCCTCTACATGGTTTTGTTCCACTCCAACATCTGGCAACATGTTTCAAGCGTGCAATACCTGAAACTAAACTACTCCAGGTTGAGTATTTGGTAAACCTTTCAGTTCCAATGGAGGGTTCTTTAACGTGCAATGTTTTAACAATTAGCGTAGGTCGAATCTCTCTGTCATTCTCTGAGTCTACGAGGTCATACTCTTGTGGCATCTGTTTGTCATGATCAGATATATATGTTTTGCCTTGGTCTTTACTTTCAAGGAACCATCGTTTCGGACCACAAAGCCATGGGCTGTTTTTCATATTTTCAACTGCGATTGGTCTAGTTGATTGATCTGCAGGATTGTGTTCTGAAGGAACATAGCTTCATTGTTCTGGTGAGGAGACTTTGTGAATCTGCTGTACTCTGTTGCTGACGTATGTATAGAAACGTTTGGTTCTGTTGTAGATGTAACCAAGGACAACTTTACTGTCTGTATGGTAATGAATGTCTTTAGGGTCAATATCCAATTGATGTTGAATGATTTGAGAGATCTCAACACCAAGCACTGCAGCACATAATTCCAAACGAGGGATGGTTACTGCCTTCTTAGGTGCAACTTTTCCTTTCCCTACTATGAATCCTTG